>NC_091246.1:149150530-149452954 GCF_042477335.2 Ovis canadensis | reverse complement strand
GTAGTACATTTTTCCCCAGAGAATTTAAGGCATAATCATGAATGGTATGCAATTTCAGTTGTTATTGCTAGTCATCCTTTTCTGTTAATAAACTAAGAATGGAAAGGGCAAAGCAATCCCCAGGGTTTTTAATGGCTTCCTAAATACTATTCCTCATTAGGGGATTAAAAAATTCTCTTTTTCTTCCTATTTTTCCATATTAGCTGCAATTAACTCATTGGATATCAGCTGGCTAAAGTAGTACTATATGAGATAGTGAAATTGCAAAAACGATTTAAGCAGTAAGATACCATTAAGAATCAAAGAAGAGTGTAATGATTAAAATATGACTTCAAGTGCCAAAACACCTGGGGTGGAATGATGCCTGTAAGACTAGTTATGACCTTGGTTCATTATCTAACCTCTTTGTATTTTAGCTTTTAATCTGAAAATTATATTAATAACAATGCTTACCAATAATAACGCTTACCTCATATGTGTACAACAAAGTTAAAAAAGTTGATATATGTTGTCTTACTTTTCTATTGCCTTAGAACAAATTACCACAAACTTAACAATTTAAACAATGCCTGCTTTTAGCATATAGTGCTGTAGATCAGAATTCTGACAGAGTGTGGCTAAATTCTTAGCCTGATGTCTCATAACGCTGAACTCAGGGTCAGCTCAGTTGAATTCTTATCTGGTCACTCTGGGGGAAAATCTACTTCAAAGCTCATTGGCAAAATTCAGTTCCTTGTGCTTATAGGGTCCCTGCTTCCTCCTTTGCTGTGGCTAGAGCTGCTCTTAGCATCTAGAGGCTGCACACATTTCTTGTCACATGACCCCTTCCATCTTCAAAGTCAACCAGAGAGAATCTCAATTTTATGTGATTAAGTCAGGCCCACCTAGATAATTTACTAGGTCACTGATTTGGGACCTCCATTACATATTCAAATTTCCTTTGCCATATGATGTGGACCGGGTGATATCTCACCCTATTCACAACCCTGGGGTTATACAAGGAATGCCCACTAGAGGGTGGGGAATCTTGTACACCACCTTAGAAGCCAGCATTGTTGCTGTTCAGGCCCTGAGTCTTGTCCAACTCTGTGATCCAATGAACTGCAGTACATCAGGCTTCCCTGTCCTTCACCGTCTGCTGGAGTTTGCTCAAACTCTTGTCCATTGAATCAGGGCTGCTAACATCTCATCCTCTGCTGCCCTCTTCTCCTTCTGCCTTCAGTCTTTCCCAGCATCTCGGTCTTTCCAATGAGTTGGCTCTTTGCATCGGGTGGTCAAAGTATTGGAGCTTCAGCTACAGCATCAGTCCTTCCAATGAATATTCAGGACTGATTTCCTTTAAAATTGACTGGTTTGATCTCCTTACTGTCCAAGGGACTCTCAAGAGTCTTCTCCAGCATCACAATTCCAAAGCATCAATTCTCTAGCACTCAGCCTTCTTTATGGTCCAACTTTCACATCCATACATGATTCCTAGAAAAACCATAGCTTTGACTATATGGACCTTCGTCAGCAAAGTGATGTCTCTGTTTTTTAATACACTATCTAGGAAAAAGTGGAAACAGAGACAGATTTTATTTTCTTAGAATCCAAAATCACTGTGGACAGTGACTGCAGCAATGTGAAATTAAAAGACACATGCTGCTTGGAAGAAAAGCTATGACAAACCTAGACAGTGTATTTGAGTATCTAGTTTTGTATAAAAGAATTCAGCTTTATGGGGAGGGAGGTGGGAGGGGGGTTCATGTTTGGGAATGCATGTAAGAATTAAAGATTTTAAAATTTAAAAAAAAAAAGAATTCAGCTGTTGTTTTAAATGTTTTAATTAAAATATGAGTCTTATGTTTGACTGACAAAATTTTAACTGTTTTCATGTTAGGAAAATTATTAAGGAAATTATTTTATATACCTCTCCAAAAGGAATTGTTGGATATAGGATCAGTAACAATACTGCATTCCTCTAAGTTAGATAAAGAAAACTTAATTTAACTCCTTTTTTTTTTTTTTTAACTTCGGACACATACGATCTTGTTAGGGGACCCTGAATTAGAATTCTAAAACCTTTGACTTCTGACAGATATTGTAATTGTTTAGGTGCTAGAAAATATAAATCAAGTCATTCATACTCCTCTCTGTTTGCTAACAGTTTCTTCCAGCCATGTACTCTCCAAAGAGCATTCTGAGTTATAGGGTGACTTAATATTGTTTAGAATTGCTCTCCTTGGGCTATGTGGCTGGGACAAATTCAATCAAGGATATTTATAATAACTCTGTTCTCCCTTCCCACCTATTACTGCAGACATCTGAATGGGGGTAGCATCTTAATTTCTCTCACAATTTAACTTCTCCTGCATGATCTCAGTGTCTGTTGCCATGGAAATAATTGTAACATTGCAATTTTTGTACTACAACTGGAGCGCACTACAGTAGAATCAAATTGGCAAACACAAAGTAGGATGAATCTCTTTTCTTCTCTCTCTCCAAGTATTTCTTTCGCTTTCAGACATTTTTTCCCACCCTTTCTTTGTGTTTACTGAGCTATGTAATTACATGGTTCATTTTCTCCTTAATGACTATTCAACTTTCTTCAAGGTCACTAGAACTAAAAGTAAAAATGTGAGCAAATTCACACAAATTATTTACATTGATTTCATACCAATTAAAGAAAAACTTCCAAATAGTTTCCTATAACTAATAAACAGAGTACATCAACATTTTTAAAAATCCATCAACAGCTCTCAGTTTTTAGGAGGTTTTCTGCAGTTCTTTTAAAATCTCCATAATTTGCTTACAGATAAGAGAGATTCTCCAACCAATGGCCTTCAAACAGGGCCGGCTCCAAGCCAGAGTCCTATAACCTTTGCAGTAACGAGTAGTAATTATGGATTTTACTTTGAAAAAAATCTTGAATGAGTAGCCTTGGGGAAAGTGGTGGATAAAATATTTATTAACTCTTTGCCTCCATTTTCCCATCAATAGGTAAATCTTTGATAACGGTCACCTTCTATATAATGCCTCTTCTCTACCAAATTAAAAGTATTCCTTTAGAATAATGAAAGAAAGCTTACATTTTCATTGTTAATTTTATTTGCCAAGGCAGTATCACAAAGTGCTCGGATATATCAGAATTGGTCCTATTTGAAACCTGGCAGGTAAGGTGGCTCCCATTTTCATCAAATATCTGTTAGATTTAGATACCAGAGGTGATTGTAGGTAAAATTAAGTAACCACATTGCTTTGGGAAGCATTTTGACCTTCCTCATCCTTCTGATCTCTTTCTAAATTCTTTTCCCCCAGAAGAAATCTTGTAAGCCCTCTGACTTACCAGGTTCTGATTTTAACTATTCATCTGAGCTACTAAGTCCTCCGTAATTCTAGACTTTTCCATTTCCCCATCAAATCTACCTTTCCTTTATCATAAGTGAAGTGAAAGTCGCTCAGTCATGTCCAACTCTTTGCGACCCCATGGATATATAGTCCGTGGAGTTCTCTAGGCCAGAATACTGGAGTGGGTAGCCTTTCTCTTCACCGGGCAATCTTCCCAACCCAGGAACTAAACCCAGGTCTCCCGCATTGCAGGCAGATTTACCAGCTGAGCCACCAAGGAAGCCCCCAAGAATACTGGAGTGGGTAGCCTATCCCTTCTCCAGTGGATCTTTCCCACCCAGGAATCGAACTGGGGTCTCCTGCATTGCAGGCGGATTCTTTACCAACTGAGCTACTAGGGAAGCCCACTCCTTTATCATAAGCCCTCTTAAAAAAAAAAGAAAAGAAATAATAGGTGAATGAGTGGTCCTTTTAAAGTATATCACTAGCATATGTTATCACTCCACTACTTAAGCCCTCTAGCTCATGTACAGTAACGTCCAAAGTTTTGACAGTCTCTACACAATCTAGCCCCCAACACTTGTCTAAACTCATTGCCTCCTATGCCCAGACCAAGACTTGTCTCCTATAGCTTGATCTGCTCTTTCCCCAAATGTCAGACTGACTGGCTCCCTTACTTTCCTTACTGTAACATGAGCTCACCAATTAATTCAAAATGCAGTGTTCTCTAACAGCCAAATTTCTGATCGCTTTATCACTTGACCACTTAACTTTCTTCATAGTATTTAACTCCACAGAGCATATATCATACTTAATTTACTTATCTGTTTATTTACCCTTTCCCCAACAACACTGAGTAGGGGAGCACTGTTAGAGGAGTGATTTTTTCCCTATGTGGTTACTTTAGCATCTAAAATGGAGAAGGCAATGGCGACCCACTCCAGTGCTCTTGCCTGGAAAATCCCATGGACACAGGAGCCTAGTGGGCTGCAGTCCATGAGGTCGCGAAGAGTCAGACACGACTGAGTGACTTCACTTTCACTTTTCACTTTCATGCATTGGAGAAGGAAATGGCAACCCACTCCAGTGTTTTTGCCTGGGGAATCCCCCGGATGGGGGAGCCTGGTGGGCTGCCGTCTATGGGGTCGCACAGAGTCAGACACGACTGAAGTGACTTAGCAGCAGCAGCAGCATCTAAAATAGTCACTGGTACATGGTAGAAGCTCAAGAAATGTTTATTGAATAAATAATAAATGGCCCCTTAAAGTAAGGAAAACAAACACATTTCTTTTCTATTAGAATGGCATAAATACCTGAATAAATACACTCAGATTCCCTTACTCAACAATCTGAGCTGGAGTATATTAAAAGAACAAGAGAATTGGTGTTTAGTGTTGAGGTTTTCAAGATATGATAAGATAGAAGATGTTATTTCAGAAATAAAACTGTATGCAGTTAAGAACACTAGAAAGCAGAAAATACAGAAACAGAGAAAGCTAGTCAATGGAAGGACTTGGAGCAAATACTCCTCACAGAACTATAGCTACCAAAATTGACATGAGGTACCAACATTGAGACTCCATGAGGTCACTGAGAGGCAAATGAAAGTAGCCAGACTTTTTAAGAAAGTCACTCTATTTTGATTTGCTTCTTATTACAGATAGGATTGCCATGCTGAAGTTTGATGGCTTCAAGGCACCACCTCTTCTTGGTAGCATGTATTGTGCAAGCATCTTTGTAAAATAAGTTTGTTCTCCCAACTTATGTGTCTCTAGCAAAGGCATTTCAGGTATTGTGTTGGACTAGTATGGAAGAGAATGTTTTGAATCCTTATTCTGTTAATCCTTCTAAGCCACAGATCTAAACCGTTATTTGTCCATCTGATAGAGCCAATCTAAGAGGGGCTTTACATTACAAGGTAACATAAGAATCACTCCTTTAATTTTATAAACAAAATTAATAAGGAGGTGGGACATGTGAAAGCTAACAGTGTAAAGGATTGTTTCTGAATGTGAATGAGGCATTGGCCAGATTTTAGAGTGGGTTATATTGGGAGAGCATGGAGGTGAAATAACCTGGACCTAAATAGTGGCTTCCCACTTTGGCCTGTGTGCGCATCTCCGGTTTTCCACAGTTTACGCTGTTTCTACCCACTGTCTCTTTGGTTGTGAGATCACTTATTATGGTTCCTACGCTATCATTTTTCTTAGGGTAGAGAAGTATTTCTTGATACCTTTGTTACAAATAACAACCGAAAAATGAGAGGAGTGAGATGATTTTATTATATCTGATCCTCTTTACTCATTGAAATTAACTGCCATTGTAAGAATTTGTGTTTGCAACCACTGATTATCATCAGAGTTATGGCTATAAGGAAATTATTACTCTCAGAGGTCTAATGACTCATCAATATTAAATTGATATTAACAATTTTTAAAAAATGTTCAGGCTACCTCAGACTGGCTTTCACTGACCATGTTGATACAAAGAATGAAGAGGCTCAAATTAATATTTTATCCAGCAAAAGATTTAGGGACTGTGATTTACCCTGTATAAAATTTATTCAGCCAGCCTCCATGGTACAGGATTCCAAAATTCCCTGTAGCTCTGCTGAACTGACTGGAAACATGATAAGGCATCTAAATTCTGTAGGTACAGCCGTTCCTAGCAACCAATTTGATTTTTGACGGACAAAGAGCCCCAGGAAAGTAGACGCCTTTGTACCTGAGAAAAAAAGAAATCCCAAGCAAGATAGACATGCCCTAATCAGTATGCTCTGGGTATGATAGCATGCAAGTGAATGATCTATTTCGTTCTGAACCTTGGCTCTGTCAATGACAGAACACGATTTACTAGAACAAATCAAATAAATGTATTTGACTCCTGTTATGACGTTTCAAAACGCTGAACCATATTTCCTTATGCGGCCCTCTGATTTCACATTTTTAATTTTTACTTTTTCTTATAAAATACTCTTGTCAGAATGAGAATGCAAATAGCAATGCATCAGGGTAGAAATACTTTCAAACATTATGGGAAAAATTATTTCTGCATGGATATGATACTCTGGCAGATGTGATTCAAAAAATTACAGCCCTCCGCACCACCTCCAAAGAACGACTTGGAGACCTTGACTGTGCAGTCAGTGGTCAGATGCTTCAGTACTCTGTTGTTCCCGTTCTTGTTACAGTTACATGTGACAGTGCTGCAGCGATGAGTGGAATTTTCAAGGGAAAGTTGGAAGGAATTGATGGCTCCTTACCCTGCTCCTCTGTGCAGGAATCCGATGATGAAGTTTTTAGCTGCGACAGTGCTGCCAGTGTTGATAGTGTCAATCCATCCACTTCTAATCATTTTACTGGTAAGTATCTGAGGCTGTATTTCAGATTGCACTCTAAATTGTGTCGTATAGTCAATTCTTGGAATTTTTATCTGTATCCATTGGCTTATATTTGCCCCTCAGCTGTTTATCAAAACAGACTTAATTTGTAAAACATGCTACCATTTTGGTTAATTAACTCTCAGTAGTCTACTCCTGTTTATCTCTATAGAGTATGAGAGGTAGAAATACGTCCAAACAAGGTAAGCAAATGGCAAGTGAAAATAATTTCCTGTGTGTCTTCAGCTTTCTGAAGCAGAGCCATCCTTTTGAAATCTAAATCACTTGAGCTCTTTTGAACGTCTAATACTGGTTAATGAGTTGTGGAATATTTGCAGTACTGAATACAAAACATTCACTTCCAGGGTGAGAAAATGATGTTTGTTTTTAAAAGAATGCGACTCCGAAATGAAAGCCTTGGAAACCCTAAGATTCTGTAATTGTTTGAACACTGGTAAACCTAAAACTGAAGGCCAGATTCATGCACTACAGTAAACGTAGCTTTCTACACATATATGTGGGCTTCCCAAGTGGTTCAGCAGTAAAGAATCTGCCTGCCAGTGCAGGAGACACAGGAGACATGGGTTCGATTCCTGAGTCAGGAAGATCCCCTTGAGAAGGAAATAGTAACACACTCCAGTATTCTTACCTGGAAAATCCCATGGACAGAGGAGTCTGGCAGGCTACGGTGCATGGGGTTGCAGTCAGACATGACTGAGTCACTGAGCGTACATACATACATATATACTTCTCCTTTGCTGTTAATGTGAGCAGCATCATTTAATTTAGTGTGATATGTTCAGACTTGAAGTTGTAGCCATTTTAAGTTGCATTCCTTGTGACAGATGCTCATACGAAGACTTTGAAACAGGCAAATCTTTTCTAACGTATCCATGTCCATTCAATACCATGTGATTTTAAAATTATTTTTTAGAAGAGTTAGTATCATTCAAATAAAAACTAAAAAAGGTCAGTAAAGGCCCCTTAAGTTCACCCTGACAGGTATAAATTTCTTTTTAAAGGTTCATTCCTTAAATAAAAGTAAAAATTATCCAATACAAAAGAGAAGTTTTTTCTTTTCCACAATAGTATTTCCTAGCATTATTTTTGTAGGGCATTTGTGGTTTTTTTTTTGTTTTTTTTTTTGCTCACCAAAGAAAGAAAGGAAGGGAAGTCACTCAGTCATGTCCGACTCTTTGCGACCCCATGGACTGTAGCCCACCAGGCTCCCCCATCCATGGGATTTTCCAGGCGAGAGTTCTGGAGTGGGTTGCCATTTCCTTCTCCACACACTGACATTTACACAATGTGACCCCTCTAATTCCATCTTTAAACTTCCTCTCCCCAACTGCCAAGAATTAAAAAACTTGTTTGGTTTTCATGAATTCTTCATCATCACTGTTAGAAGGATTTAGAATAAAAATAGATAAAACTTTATGATAATGTTTAGCCTCTATATTATTTATCTCTTGACTAAAGTAGAACTTAGTTTTAATGAACTTGTACAAAGTATAAAAAAGTACGGAGAAGATAAAGGAACACTCAGGCAAAGGGAGAAAATAACAGGTGTTTGGAGAATAAGATTCTCTGGTTACAAAGGGAAGTTAGATTTATTGGGGGGATACATTTTGTTTGAAATTTATCAATACCTTCCTGGTATCCACAGTGCCTGGAAGAGCACTGAACACTGAATGATGCTTGAAAGTTAAAGTGAAGTCACTCAGTTTTGTCCAATTTGTGACCCCATGACTGTAGCCTACTAGGCTCCTCTGTCCATGGGATTTTCCAGGCAAGAATACTGGAATGGGGTGCCATTTCCTTTTCCAGGGGATCTTCCCGGCTCAGAGATCAAACCCAGGTCTCCTGCTTGCAGGCAGATTCTTTACCGTCTGAGCCACCAGAAAAGGGAATGATGCTTAACTCCTACATTGACTGAACAGATTAATTTTTAGACAATTTTTATACTTTCTTGATAAATAAAAATTATATCTGTTTAATGTGCACAACTGGAGAAGGCAATGGCACCCTACTCCAGTACTCTGCCTGGAAAATCCCATGGACAGAGGAGCCTGGTGGGCTGCAGTCCATGGGGTCGCTAAGAGTCAGACATGACTGAGCGACTTCACTTTCACGCATTGGAGAAGGAAATGGCAACCCACTCCAGTGTTCTCGCCTGGAGAATCCCAGGGACGGGGGAGCCTGGTGGGCTGCCGTCTATGGGGTTGCACAGAGTCAGACGCGACTGAAGCGACTTAGCAGCAACGGCAGCAATGTGCGCAACATGATATTTTAATACACATATGCATTGTGAAATGATTACCACAGTCAAACTAATAAACATTTTCATCATCTCACATAATTACTTTCTTTTTTGGTGGTGGTGAGAATGTAAGATCTACTCCCTTGGCCAGTTTCAAGAACAAAATACATTATTTTTATAATTTCAGACAAATTTTTTTAAACTGGAGAGAAAGAGTCCACTGGATGTCCTTGTCCTTCAGAAAGCAACAGTATACATTTAAATTCAAGAACCTCAGAACACTCTATTAAATACCTGCTGTGTGCCCCTTGAGAGCGCTCATTCTGCAAGTCCCAGAGAATGGCAGGGTCTCCTAGTATTTCTCGACTCTTTCCCCTTTAGCCATTCTTGAAAAACACCACCAACCTAGACCCTCTTTCTTTGAGATCCTCCTCCTCTAGTGCAATGCAGCATTTTCCACACAATTTTTTTTTAAGCCTGCAGCATGCGTAAACCCCCTCCCTGGTGTCTGTGCTTCTCCTAAAGTTACAAATTGACTCTCTTCTGGAAAAATCAATTTCAGGCCTTCTCTATGCAAGGTGCCTATTGATTTCTATAGCTTGTGAGTTCACAAAGTACCTATAATGCTCGTTTAAACACCATCAGCTCTTACAATTGCAGTTCAAGATGCTTTCCAGATGAAAGTGATGTTCTGGTGGTTCAGAGGGGTTTGAAAAATTATAGGTCAGGCACTAGTTATGAGCACCTGAACAGTTCCCTGGAGGGTAAAAGTTTGAGTGGAGAGTGGTTTTATTTTGATGAAATAAACTATTTGATAACTATTTTGCTATCTGGTCATAACTGTCCTGTTTCATCACCATGGCACAAGTCTGTGGAGGAGGAGACATCTACTGTATACAGAGGAGATGGCAGGCTAGTAAAGAAAGCAGCTGGGACGTGTGATTAGCTTTTTCAGCAGTTTTGTTGCAAATTTTCAAGGGTTTTGAGGGAAATATTTACTGATACTCCTCTGTAAGGAAACAGAGATAGGCATCATTGAACAACTTATAATTGAATGTGTGATTAAAACTCTGATTTGGGATAAACAGTGGGAGGAGGGGCCAAAAAGAATAGATGGAAATGTAACAGTAATGGGGGGGATTTCTTGTTTTCGGTGGGTTATTCTCAGCTTGATCTCCAGTACAAAACCGGAGATTATTTTATAAAATTGGACAATTGAGGAAGAAATTCCATTTAAATCTTTTAGAGGATCCAATGATCTTTTATATGGGTGAGACAAAAAAAAAAAATTAGTACTGACAACCCTCATTTTGAATTCAAAGAATTTTAGAACTAGTAGAGCCTTTGAGAACATCTGGATAGACGCCCTTATTTTACAGATATGGAGACCACAGCTCAGGGAGATTAACTTGACAAGAATCCAGATGTGAGATAGTGGCAGAGAGCTTTATTGTAGATCCCTAGAGGGTCGGCCTTTCTCTAGACGGTGCTGCTCTCTAACAGGTCTGTTTCGTCGCTATTTAAGTAGAGGACCCAAATCATCAAGTCAAAGGCATACTTTATCTTTCGTGCCATCTCTTCTTTGAAACAGAATGAGCACATCTTTTGGTGAAGGTAACTGGCACCTCACCTTCTGTTGCCTTTTTTTTAAGTTGGCTTCTATAGAAAGTATGATTATTTCCAGGCTGTAATACAATACCAGCGATGAGTTTATGAATAAATTCAATGAGCCTAAAGAAATAGTGGACAGAGAATTCAATCTGAGTGAATGAACAATTCCTCTTTCTCTTTCTGTGACAGGGCAGACTGTTGAGACTTTATGTGTCCCTGACAATGATGGAAATATCTTACAGCAAACATGTTTTATATTTACATGAATGAAATTGGTTTGTCTTGGTGACATAATGCTACTTGTGATAATGTGAAAATATTACGATGAAGGTAGATGAGATGCAGTTTGCAGTGTGCATCTTCAACAGCAGCTAACAAATAGAAGTTTCTTTGATTTACTTAGAAATAGAACCCTGTGCATTCCATTTTTGCCAGAAGGGTGAGTGGTCATCCTTGATTCCCTGGAGAAAAAAAAAAAGATAATGATACCCTTCCATCCCTTGAACTCCAGGACCCTACATTACTTGTTCAATAATTCAAGACTTCAGAAACCCACTTACCTTGCATTTCAATGAGACTCAGTCACATCTTCTGACTAAATGCAGTAATTATATTCTGTTTTACTGGTTAGGTAAAGAATTGGCTTTCATATTTGCTTGTTTTAAGCCCTGAAACACAATTAGACCAAGTTTCAAATGAAATTTTATATGTCTATATCATAGTAAATCTAGGAAAACAGCACATCACTTGTGGTTTTAACTCTCAGTTAGGTATTATAAGAAGCTAATTATAAAGATCGTTCTGGTGGTGTTAATGTACTATTTCTCACATCATTCAAGGGATAAGACCCTATTAGCATGAAATCCAAAATAGAAAACCATAGAAAATTCTTCCATTTTCTCACATCTCTTTTTTACTCAGGATATCTATAGATGCAATTGATATTGTAGTGGTATTTCATGAACTGTAAGAGAATTAGAGTTGAATTAAATACTAAAGACACCACCTTTACATTACTGATCATAATATTTTTGTCTGATAATATAATTTGTTTACAAATATTTCTTACAATATTTGAGTTTTTAAGCTTCTTGATAAGAATCATACTTTGATTTTGGGGTCATCCAGAGTGATCATGGGCAATAACGAGATGATTATCAAACTGCAAAATATTGTGACTTGAAAAATGAACTGCAAAATATTGTGACTTGAAAAATGGATCCAAATGAATTTAGGTGATTAAAATTCTACTAACCATTCTATTAACAATGGTTCTACTAACCATTCAAAATCTTAAGACCTTTTGGCTTTGGTTCGATCACCAGAGGTTGACTGGCATTCTACTTGTTGTTTATGATGGTGATGATAAAATCATAGTGCCTGAAGCAAATGTCCTTGTGTTTCTCAAAAGATTTTAAAATTCATCATGCAAAGCAGGCAATCTGATGCTTTCTGACAGCTCGAGGGAAGTATATTTGTGTGCATGTGAATGCAAAAAAGAATTAAACCTGGTTCTGCTAAAAAAAAAAAAAGCCAGTTGCTATTTCTGAATTGGCTGCAATATTTAACCGTTTCACTCTGGAAAGTACTTGTTTGTACTCTGAAAATGTTGCTTCTTTTTTGTCTGAACCATTTGGAAATAAACTGGGAATGTGTTAGGGCCACAGAATTGTTGTACCAAATGTTTTATATGTTCTGCTATAGTGATCTGGCATGAACTATAATAGTTAAATGTCTGAAATTTCTATTGAGAGTTAGATTAAGATTAAGAGTACAGTTTTTAAGCATAATGAAGAAAGAGCAACCATAATAAATATAACAAAACATAAATATTTTATTTTCAACCAAGGATCGATACTTAAAAACTAGAAAGGCATTTTCCTTTGAATGATGTTTAATTTTCAGATAGTGAGATATTTGTAGTGAGATAAAATTGAAATGGACACTCAATTTTTTGCATTTGGTTTTATCTCATCTCACAAGTATTATAATAAGGGAGTGGTAATAAACATTTATGTAATTTACAACTCTAGAAATCTGCATGAAGTGTTATGAAACTTGATTTATATAATGAACTATTAAATCACTTTAAGATCCTTCATGGATATCTGCAGTGGTCTTAGCATGACAAAAAATAAAAATAAAAACCTAAAAACAAATTCTATTAAAATGATTATCAAAGCACTGTGAAAGCTGGTAAAGACTGTTTCACCAAATACTAAAAGCACTAGATATTTCTGGCTGAATTACAATAGTGGGTCCCACTAATTTGTGATGTTTGGAGGCTGAAATGCATTCAGTATTATATATTTTTATGCTCAATGATAATGTTAGTGGATATAAAAATTGTACATAGTTTAGTTTTAAATAATATTAATAAATTACTTTATTCATGAAGAATACTTAACATATTTCATTTTAAAATTTGCATTAATGCCTACAGTTTTCTACATTTTAAAAAATGTATATATTTTGAATCTTAATGCCAGCATTTGGGGTATTTAATTCCATCTTTGAAGAAACTTGTTTGGAAGAAATAAAAACTATTAATTTTAAACACAGTTCATTTTTCTTACTTTTTAGCCTGTTGTATTTCACAATTTCTCCAAAAGTGTTGCCCCTTATCTTCTTGCTATGTCAGCTGTGAGTTTTTGCTGTTTGCTGTTTCTATGGCAACCATTATGTTGGCTTAGAGTAGTACATATTTCAAATATATACATTCATAATTCTAGACACACACACACATACACACACTCACTTTTAGAACTTTTCACTTGCTAACAGAATTGATGATTAATCTAACTGTTATGATGGTCATTAATCAGTACTAAAATGCTATGCTAAGATTGTGGCTGCATAAAACATGTATTTGGCCTAGATTAAAAAAAATATATATATATATGCGTAAAGCTAGAGGAACTGCAAAAAAACAAACCAAGGAGTAAACTTGACTAAAATTTACAGATACTAACAAAGAAGCATATATATTTTAAAAGTCCTCTCAAAATGAGATATTTTGATGAAAAATTAAAGAATGAATGAAATTCAGGGTAACAACCTAAATAAGAATTGTTATTTTCAGCAGAGCAATTCTTACTTTTTTTAGCATTCACTAGTTTTGCAGCTAGAATATGGAAACTGTTGGAATTTATAATCGCAATATTTTAAGTTCCTTGGTGTCAAGAACTGTGTCTTTTATTTCCCCCACATTGTTGTTGTTGCTGTTCAGTTGCCCAGTTGTGTCCGACTCTGTGAACCCATGGACTTCAGCATACTAGGCTTCCCTGTCCCACAGCATCTCCTGGAGTTTGCCCAAGTTCATGCTCATGACATCGGTGATGCCTTCCAGCCATATTATCTTCTGATGCCCTCTACTCCTTCTGCCCCCTATCTTTCCCAGCATCAGGGACTTTTCCAATGAGTCATTTGTTTACATCAGAAGACCAGGATACTGAAGCTTCAACTTCAAGGTTTATCTCCCTAAAGATTGACTGGCTTGATCTCCTTGCTGTCCAAGGGACTTTCAGGAGTCTTCTCTAGCACTGCATTTCAAGGGTATCAAGTCTTTGGCATTCTACCTTCTTTACAGTCCAGCTGTCACAACCATATGTCCCCCACATTACTTAATGTTAATAATCATAATAGCAAGCTTTATTAAGCATTGTCATTTGCCAAGCATTGTAGTAGATGTTTTAAATAAATTATTATCATTATTATTAGTTTGAGTTTCATTATAGAATTTATTTTCCAGAGGCTCCTTTTTTTTTTGACCATGCTCAGTGGTTTATGAGATCTTAACTCCCCAACTAAGGATCAAATCCCTGCCACAGCAGTGAATGCACCCAGTCCTAACCACTAGGTCACCAAGCAATTCCTCAATTATTTTGATTCTTTTAATACACGGTCCTAAATAAATTTATTTTTGTTTGGTATGTTCATGACTTTTTCTAAAACGTACATGTCTTAATTGATCAAATGATCTCTGTCATCTTAAACGTGAAATGAGTGAACTAAAACAGGCTAACTATATAGAAATTATTGGGGTGGCCAAAAAGTTCATTCAGGTTATTCCATAGATATTACAGGAAAACCCAAATGACCTTTTAGGTTAACCCAATAATTAAGATTGCTGGATACAATTTAGGGTCTTCTTCAATGGGTACAGACCTATATGAAAAATGTTTGCATATCAGATGTTCATGAAGTTTCCAGCTATGCATATAATATTGTCAGTATAAATGAAATCACTTTCCAAACTTCCTACATAGTTTTAAATTTATTAATATCAATATCAGAAGTCAATATTTGAAGATGAGAACACTGAAATATTTTTAATAAATATATTTAAAGTTTATTACTTAAAAATAAATGTTAAAAAATTTAGCTTTAATTTTTGCAATATTTTCCCTACAGTGAAAAATTATAAAGAAACTATATACTATGCAATTGTTTAAATAATATATGGAACACCGATACAATAGATTACCATGCGGCCAGTGAAAAGAATTGAACAAATGTATCCATTGACATACAAATATATTCAAATTAATAAATACTTCACATTAATTGCAAAATTATTTTGCAGATTCATCCCATTTGTAAAATATTATACATGACGTACGAAAGCAATAAGATCCAGAAACAGAAAGGGAAACACGTATTTTCTATTGTTGCTGTTGTTCAGTCACCCAGTCGTGTCTGACACTTTGCAGTTCCAAGGACTGCAGCGCACCAGGCCTTTCTGTCCGTCAACATCTCCCAAAGTTTGCCCAAATTCATGCCCATTGTATTTTTCTACAGAAACAAAATTTTAAGTTTTCTCTGAATAGTGGCATGCATAATTTAAATTATCTATATATTCTCAATATTTCATGATATCTATATATTTTCTCAATTTATATTAATATATTTTAGTTTAAGACTTAGTATCTCCATTCATTACAATAGCTTTCTAGAATTTTTCACTAATACAATTACTGCTGCTATAACATGCTTATAATTTTTTCCCTAAGATAGAAATCATAGTTCAAAGGTATCATTTTAATTGCCCTCCAGAAAGCTTTACCAATTCATGTGCTCACTTCTGGTAACTAAAATAATCTCCTTATTTAGTTACCAAGCTAACTAGGCATTTTTTTTCCTCTCTCTCTGTGCATGTATACCTGGCCAATTTGGTAGGTAAAGACTGATATTTCCTTAATGCTTTCACTTGAATTTCTCTGAATAGTAGAAAGCAAATTATTTACATATTTATTTACCCTTTTTTGTGTGTATAAGTGTTCTACTTTAGTTCTTTTTTATCATGATTTTCTCTTTCATTATTTTATATTAAGTATTATTACATTAACATTTATGTGATAAGATCCTTCCTATTTTATCACTGGTCTTTCAACTCTGTTTATGTTTGCCACAGAACTGTGGTCAAATATACTCATGGATTTGGCTTTTAAGAAATGTTTAGGGAGATCTCAGCTCCCAAGATTAATTGCATACAAATAATCTCCTCTAAAACTTTTATGAATTTCTATTAAAAATTTAGATCATTGGATCAATTGAAAATTGGGATGGCATGCTATGTAAAATAGACAATTTTTTTCAGTTTTTCTAAAATCATATTTGAGTAATATAATATTTGCTATTTGAAGTTCTGTCCTCCTCTTGAACCAAATTCTTACATATAGTAGGATCAGTGTCTGTAATTTTCCATTTCATCATCTAAATGGCTATGCCTAAACCAACAATACTGACTCTGTAGTAAGTTTTAATCTCACATAAGAGTTCCCAATTTTCCATAACTCACTACCATAAACAGAAACACAGTATATTATTATACTCTTTAAGAACTCTATTAGTTCAGTTCAGTTCAGTTCAGGCACTCAGTCATGTCCGACTCTTTGCAACTCAGTGGACTGCAGCACACCAGGCCTCCCTGTCTGTCAACAACTCCCAGAGTTTACTTAGACTCGTGTCCATTGAGTCAGTGAGGCCATCCAACCATCTGATCCTCTTTCATCCCCTTCTCCTGCATCAAGCGGCCAAAGTATTGGAGTTTCAGCTTCATTAGTACTTCCAGAGTATTTAGGACTGATTTCCTTCAGGATGGACTGTTGGATCTCTTGCAGTCCAAGAGACTCTCAAGAGTCTTCTCCAGCACCACAGTTCAAAAGCATCAATTCTTTGGTGCTTTATTTCTTTATCATCCAACTGTCACATCCATACATGACCACTGGAAAAACCATAGCTTTGAATAGATGGACCTTTGTTGGCAAAGTAGTGTCTTTGTTTTTTAATATGCTGTCTAGCTTGGTCATAACTTTTTTTCCAAGGAGTAAGCATCTTTTAATTTCATGGCTGCAGACACCATCTGCAGTGATTTTGGAGCCCCCCAAAATAAAGTCAGCCGCTGTTTCCACTGTTTCCCCATCTATTTGCCAGGAAGTGATGGGACCAGATGCCATGATCTTAGTTTTCTGAATGTTGAGTTAGAAGGCAACTTTTTCACTCTCTTCTTTTTTTTTTTTCACTCTCTTCTTTTACTTTGATCAAGAGGCTCTTAAAGAGCTCTTCGCTTTCTGCCATAAGTATAGTGTCATCTGCATGTCTGAGGTTATTGATATTTCTCCCATCAATCTTGATTCCAACTTGTGCTTCATCCAGTCCAGCATTTCTCATGATATACTCTGCATATTAGTTATTCTCACATAATTATTATTTGAATTTTATAAGAATATTGTCAAACTATGAAACAAACCAAGCATTGGAGTTACATTACATGCTATGCCATTGGAGTTACATTACATTTATAGGTTAATTTGAGCCACAGGGCAAATTGACATCTTTACAATTCCATTCCAAGAATACCAGATATGTTTCCATATTTAACTGTCATTCTACCCACAGAAGAGTTTTGTGCATTTCTTCTTGCAGTGCATTTTTTTGCTGAGTCCCTAAGTTTTTAAAATATTTTTGTACCTATTAGAGACTTTTAAAAATAACTTCTAATATGATAAGCTGAAAAATATTTTTCTTAATATTAAAATCATTGTTGCCTTGTGTATGAAAGTGAAAGTTGCTTAGTGGTGTCTGACTCTTTGTGACCCAAAGGACTATACAGTCCATGGAATTCCCTAAGTCAGAATACTGGAGTAGGTAGCCTTTCCCTTCTCCAGAGGATCTTCCCAACCCAGGGATCAAACCCAGGTCTCCCACATTACAGGCAGATTCTTTACCAGCTGAGCCACAAGGGAAGCCCAAAAATACTGGAGTGGGTAGCCTATCCCTTCTCCAGCAGATCTTCCCAACCCAAGAATCAAACCAGAGTCTCCTACATTGCAGGTGGATTCTTTACCAACTGAGCTATCAGGGAAGCCCTCCTTTGACTCTACTTTAAATAAAATGTGCTTCCCAAGTGGGGCTAGTGGTAATGAATCCAGCTGTGAGTGCAGAGGACATGCAACCCTCTTCAGTATTCTTGCCTGAAAAATCCTGTGGACAGAAGAGCCTGTTGAGCTACAGTCCAGGCAGTCGCAAAGAGTCAGACATGACTGAAGCAACTTAATATGCATGAACACAAAAGGTCCTCAAAAATGTTCAAGGTTATTTTAAAAATCCACTTAAAAATGTTCCATTGAAAGAAAACAAAGCTGAAAGCGTCACTTTTCCTGATTTCAAACTAAATTACAAAACCATACTAGTTAAAGCACTATGATACTAGGATAAAAACACAGAACAATGGAACAGATTAAACACCCCTAAAATAAACTCAGGCATGTTTGGCCAACTAATATTTTACAAGGGAGTCAAAAACACTCAATTAAGAAAGGATAGTCTCTTAAATAAATGATACTAAAAAAACTGTATATTCACATAACAATAATGAAACTGGACCCCTGTCATATACCATTCACAACAATTAACTTGAAATGGATCAAAGGCTTAAATGTAAGGTAAAACTGCAAAACTCCTAAAAGAAAACATATGGGAAAATCTCTCTGATGTTCGTCTTGGCGATGAACTTTTTGAATATGACACTAAAAGCACAGGAAATATAAATAAAAATCAATGAGTAATACTGTACCAGACTAAAAAGCTCTGCACAGCAAATAAAATGATCAACAAAATGAAAAGTAATCTATGGAATGGAGAAAGTATTTGCAAATAATATATCTGATAAGGAGTTAATATCCAAAATATATAAGAAACTCATGAAACTGAATAATAAATGATCCATTAAAAATTAGGCAAAGGATGGAATAGAATATTTCTAGACATATAATGACCAACAAGTTCATGAAAAGATGCTCTACTTCAGTAATCATCAAGGAGGAATCGCAAATCAAAATAACAATGAGAAATCACCTCACACTTGTTAGAATAGCTGATATCAAAAAGACAAGAGATAGAAAATGTTGGGGAGAATGTGGAGAAAAGAAACCCTTGTATACTACTGGTAGGAATGTAAATTGATACAGTCCAATGTAATTTACATTACACTGGAATGTAAATTGGTACATTTAGAAATGTAAATTGTTTTCCATAGGTTTCCAGGAACCTATGGAAAACAATACGAGGTTCCTCAAAAAATTAAAACCATATTGCCACTTCTGGGTAAATGCCCAAAGGAAATAAAGTCATATCTTAAAAAGAAATATACACCCTTTATGTTCATTGCAGCATTATTTGCAATAGTCAACCTGTGTCCATTAATGAATGAATGAATAAAGAAGTTATGGTGTATATATATGTGTGTGTGTGTGTGTACAAGGGAATATTATTTAGCCATAAGAAGGAGAAAATCCTGCCATTTGTGACACCATGGATGGAATTTGGGGCATTAATGCTAAGTGAAATAAGTCAGGTAGAGAAAGACAAATACTGTATGGTCTCACTTATATGTGATATTTAAAAACAGAAAACTCATAGAAACAGGATAGGGGTTATGGTCACCAGAGCTGGAAGATGCAGGAAACTGGGAGACGTTGGTCAAAGGCTAAAAAAATAAACAAAATATTTTTGAAATATTTGAAATTTACACACACACAGATGGTAATAATATAAAAATGATGCAAAAAAGCCTATGCTATTTTCCACTTAGGACTTCCCTGACGGTTCAGCTGGTAAAGAATCTGCTTGCAATGTAGGAGACCTGGCTTCAATCCCTCGGTTAGGAAGATCCCCTGGAGAAGGGAAAGGCTACCCACTCCAGTATTCTGGCCTGGAGAATTCCATGGACTCTGTAGTCCATGGGGTCGCAGAGTCGGACACGACTGAGTGACTTTCACTTTCATGAGGACAAAGTGATCAAATCAGTTAAATCAACAGAGTAGTAAAAAGATAAAGTATAGATATTGCTTAATGTGAAAGAAGGAAAAGCTAGAAATATTAGTTTTTAATATAAATATATAGATATAATGGTTTGTTGAGTCTTCTTTATCTGTTCTGCAAATGGGCTAAAGGTTAAATCATCCACTTTATTAAAAAAATCTTCAACATTAGGGTATGATAAAAGGAAATAAAACTGCTCTGTTTAGAAGCCCACATATTGTAGCTGCAGATTAATTTTAAATACATTTTTGTTTCTTTGTGGCCATTTTTCATTTTGATAGCCTCCATCTGGTATTGATCTGCATTTTTTTGTAGTCTGCTTACCAGGCACAAATCAAAGAAATCAACTAGTTCTTCTATCTTAAAAAGTTGGAAGAAATTTCCTTTTTAGATTTCTTTCCTTCTTTTTTTATTTTTTTGTATTTAAATTCTCTATTTAAGATGTGATGGCCACTGAGGACCTATCAACACAATCACTTTCACTTAATTTCTCTTACTGGTAATAAATAACTATATCTGTTTTTTAATTGCAATTCTTACTGGTAATACTTGGCATTTTTCCTAGCACTTCTTTAAAATATTCAGTTAATAGTCATGGTTATGTTAGTCAGGACTTTTTATTGCTTGTGAAAAAAGCTCTATGCAATCTGGCTTAAACACAAAGGAGATATCTTAGTTCATGTAACAGAGAGACATGGATGAGATCACATCAGGCAAAAATGGTTCTAGGGCTCAAATAATAACCTCAGTGCATCCTCCCACCCCCATTACTTGGCTCTGTTCTCACTATGGGAGGGCCTTATTTTCTCTCACTGCATATGGATGGGGTTATGGGTTTCCCTTAAGATCTATGAAAGATATCTGCCTACATGTAGACATACACAGCTTCATAGCACTATATTCTTGAAGACAAGAAGCTGTCTCTTTCATCCCTGGCTCCAGTAGTTTAGGACGTGAAATAGCTCATGTCTTCATAGTGTCAGCTGTGTACTCGTTTGTGTTCATTCTCTGCCCTTTCTCTGAAAATTGCATTTCCTGATTGCTTGTCTACTGACTTCCCTGAGTGTGTGCACGCATGCTAAGTCTCTTTAGTCATGTCTGACTCTTTGCAACCCTGTGGAATGTAGCCCGCCAGACTCTTCTAACCATGGGATTCCCCAGGCAAGAATACTGGAGTGGGTTGCCATGCCCTCCTCCAGGGAGTCTTGCTGACTTTGGGATTGAACCCACATCTCTTACATTTCTTGCACTGGCAGGTAGGATATTTTACACTCGTGCCACCTGAGACCACTGATTTCCCTACAAAATGCAAAATTGGAGTTCACATGCCCATTTAATAGATGAAGAAACTGATGTTAAGTAGACTGATGTGCCCAAAGTCACAGAAGTAAGAAAGATGAAAACAGAAAAATGATGGCAAGCTCCGTGTTTTGGTACTCGAGAACCTAAGCACTTTTTTTAAACAATGTCATGCCACTAATACTTTTCTGGAATGGCTTTGAATCTTCATTTGTCTACTCTTATTAGTAAAAATCTCCACTCAAGTTTCATTCATTGTTTACTTTATGGTAAAATCACTTTATTATTATTAAGTCATCTATCATGAAGTGTATCAACAGATAGATCTGTAGCAAAATTTTCTCATATAATATCTAGACTGCATCCCTCTATTCTTCATCCTCACATTATACCTGACATTAGCAGGATGTGCTCCTTCATGTTACAAGCAGACCGATTTGGGGCCAGATTAATTACATAATTAAATATCCCCCATATCTGTCTGCCACTACATGCATTGCTTCTGAAATGTGGAAAAAGTATGTAAAAACATTAAGTACTAACTAGGTTCTGGACACTTTCTACAAGGAAATATTGGTGAGGCTTCTTACATTTTATAGTGGTAGAGAAGATAAGGACACATTCTTATGTAACAAATTGGTGGGGTTTTTTCTCATTTCTTTTGAGAGAATGGAAGTTATCAGGGCAGTGCGAGCAAGCCTTCCGAGACTTTGTTTTGGCATTCCTGCCTTGCAGAATAGTAACCCTGCGTGGTTTCCATGAGAAAGAATCTAAATAATTAAGGTAAATATTGTAGACCGCTCCATTAACTGAAAGTGGAGGGAACAAATGCTGTAAAGATCTTCCTCTCTCATTCCTGTCAGTGGATGCTGCTTTTTCTTTTTTTAGGCTTGATTTCTATTTTCTGCAACTGAGCATGAAAGTACACTGACTAACATAGTCTGTAATTTAACTGTGTTCCTAGGACCATCTGTAAGAATTTAAGCATTTCCTGGGAATCTGATCAATTCTAGCAGCCTTTCTCTATTTTCTCTGTAAATTTAAGAGCCCTTCAATTAATTTTATATTTAAAAGTTGGTTTTTGCTTGAAAAAAAATGTGGACCCAATTTCAAAAAACTGTTCTGTGCTTCAAAATTGGTTTTGTTGAATAATTTTCTATTATGCAGACACATATGCATTTTTATGTGAAGTCATAAATATCATATCACAGAATTTGTTTGATGTAAGGAAGATTTGTTCCTTCTCCCCTTTTCATTGATTCAGTCATTTATTTATATCAGTATTGACTCATAGATTAGATACTCATTTTATTCTTTGGGTTATAATCTAATACTGTCATTAATTTTTCTTGCTTAAATTATTCCAACGTTGACCACTGAGAGTTCTTTTGGGTCAGTTCTTATGTCCTTCTAACATGATTGTGCCTCTTTTTTTCCTTCTCTTTCTTACTTTTCATCACTGTAAGATCCTTCAGGTTCATCTGATGTTTACCTGCCCCAATCCTAGACTTAGCCATTGCTCAAAGAGGTTTTTTAAATACCAGTCATTAGGTAAATGGTGATGCAACTTAGTGAATTGGGAAAGACTGGAGGAAGGGGAGGAAGCCTGGAGTATGTTACCTTCCTTCTCAGTTTCCTTCCTTCCTCACTCCCTTCCTTCCTTCTATCTTTCTTTTGTTATTATTACTATTTTTTAATATGTTACATTTGAAAAGCCTATTAGCCATGTAAGTGGACCTATAGTGTAGACAGTGAGTATAACAATCTAACACTCAGAGAAGAGGTTCAGGCTACATGTCTACATTTGGGATTCACAAATAAATGGTAGCATTTAAAGACATAGGACCAGGTCTGCTTCGCTATGAGTCACACAGAAAAGTCTCAAAGTTCAATTCACAAGAGGCTTCAGAGGTTAGGTATAATGGAAGAAATCAGACAGAGA
Source organism: Ovis canadensis (assembly GCF_042477335.2). Classification (NCBI taxonomy): domain Eukaryota; kingdom Metazoa; phylum Chordata; class Mammalia; order Artiodactyla; family Bovidae; genus Ovis; species Ovis canadensis. The sequence goes on along the minus strand of NC_091246.1, from coordinate 149,429,812 downwards.
AGTTGAGAAAGGGCAGCAAATGAGGAGAAAATCCTACCTTATGTGTGGTATCGTACAAACCAGGTGAAGGAAGAGTTCAAGACAGGAAATCTGAGTCAAGCTCTCTTGAGATATTAAGGGGAAAAAAAGGACTGAAAATTTGCCATTGGATTTGGTAATATCCAAGCTCGCTAATAACCTTTATAAATGTTATTTCAGTGAAACTGTGAAAATGAAGCCTAATTTGGGGGAGTTCAATGTAACATTACAGCTGAGAAACAGAAGATACCTTCCTTTGGGAAGTCTCTACAAATGGAGTAGAGAAATAGGTGATAGTGAGATGGAGAAACTGATGGAAAGGGACTTTATTTTTAAGTTTGGAGACATTACAGCTTATTCACAGACAAATGGGAATAATCGAGTAAAAGGAGGGGGAAATGATGATGCAGAAGAGAAAGAGGATTATTAAAGTGGCAAAGACCTAGCATTGGTGAGAGGAAATGGAATCCAAAGCTTAAGAGAGGGAAATCCCCTTAGGTGGGAGAAAGAACAGTTTCTCCATCATAACAGGACTGAAGGTTGACTCCGTGTGTACAAGTGTTAGGAGTATACACAATATTGTGGTAAGAAGAGGAACCTGAATAGGTTTTTTTTTTTCAATTTTCTTAGAAGCAATATCATAAACTGAGTTGGAAAAGATGGGAAGAAATGTTGGACAGTTGAAAAGAAGTAAAGATGCTTTTTGAGGTATAGAGTTGAAGCATGACTTAATAAGGGAAATGTAACAAGATTGTCAGACACTGCTACTGGGGACCCACTTGCAAGAGCCTACATTTTCTCTAGTCATTATCATCTGTTCAGCTATGAGAGGCATGTTCATAGTAGGAAGAGAGATGAGTTTAACTAGCTGTTTTTGTCACATTTATTTGAAGAAGAGAGGGAAAAGGCCATATGGTGAGTGTATATGTGAGGGAGAGACCACAATGATGAATAATGGACCCTAAATTCAGTAAGTGGGGAAATGTGAATGTAAGTGGGATGAGAAAAAAATATGTAGAGGTCAAGAAACTTTCTTGTTGATGAAGTGTATGATTTATTGGAGACTTTTACTGTAAAGATTCTTTAAGGCTTCCCTGCACCCTACTGATGCTATCTGCTCTTGCAATGGTGGAATCTGAAAAATATTTTCAATCTCTCTTATGATAATCTGTCAAGTTTGCACCTGTTGTTGGGTCAGTCTTGCTAATTTACAATTTTCTTGCAATTTATCTACTTCTTTGGGTTTTTAAAATTTTTACCTAAATTTTCACCCAAATTTTATTTTAGCTCTTGCAAATTCCTAGTAATTATAGTTATGTCTTTCCCCATGTCTTTAAATAGAGATCTATCTGAACTATTTCAGAGATTTGTTTAGTACACTTGAGAGCACAGCTGATTGAGTGGAAGAATCCCATGGTGAACCTGATATATAAATATCCTAACTAGGACTGATTTAATTTATTTCAGTAACTCTTGTCCACTTTTACTGAAATAGAATGACTAAGTGCTATTATAATCTTAGAAAGTTCTCTGGTCATATGATACTGTTCACTATAGTTCAGCACATGTTAGGAAAAATGGATTAACGGCTACATATATTTTGATAATTGCACTTTATCAAGTGTATGTAGGTACAAAATTGAGGTGGTATTGTTGCTTAAAAAATAAATCTAAATAGAATCAACGTGATTTTCAGTGGTGTCTTATTGGCTTTTAAAAAATAGGGCCAAACTGTACATGACAGATTGGTGTTTCCTGCTAGATTCCTTTGTCCTAGGCCTTTTACTTCTGTCAGGAAGTTGTCCTTCAGAGTGAAAGATGCTTTTGCTGGTTGCAGGCATATTAAATACACAATACTGTGTTTTGAGATGCAGTTGCAAATGTAACTAAACTGTTGCACCAAACTTACAAGTTGTATTATCACCTTAGAAGCACAGAATAGACAATTCACATTTCTTCACTTGTATTCATAGAATATTTCCTTTTGACATATTGAAACTGTGATATAAGCCAGGCTCCTAGAAATGTAGAACTGATCAACTTGAGGATCTCAAACTCCATGATCCTTGGAGGAACAAGCTTAGTTTGAAAAATCCCCACACAATTGCAAGAAAAATACAAATTTTAAGGATGGGAGCAAGTTAAAAGAGTGTTGTAAGCAAGTTATATCTCATCCTATCTAACCACTGAATCACCCACTAAAACAACACAAACTGATCTTATAGCTCAGTCAAGGCTACCACTGAGATGTGACCTTCAATGACCTCAATGAAGTATAGCATGGCTGTTGATTAAAACATGCCATAAGAGCTTGGTGCATCACTGGCCTGCTAAAGGTACCATTTAGAGAAAATGTTGACAAGCAGGAGAGATATTTGACCCTCACTTGCCACTCTGAATAGCTTCTGGGATCTTAGGCTGATTTACAGTGATGTGTATGAGCAACCAAGAAGCCCAGGGCCTAGAACTAGAAGAGGTGGTGTTCACTGTCCCCCTGCAATATTGCAAGACTTTCTGTAAATGAAAAATGGTTCTCAGGGAATTTCTCAATTACACCCCACGTACGAGGAAAGATCAGATGTGAACTGTAAGTATTAGATGCACGTTTTAAAATAATAATGTAGGTTTATGTCAGTTTTGTTTTTCACGGAACTCATAAGCAGAAACTGAGGTTCTTTAGATGAGCACAACAAAAGATTTGTGAGGACAAATGATGTTACATTTACATTAGTATACATGTTCCATTCCATCAATGTCACCCTCCTTGAATATTTTTCATAGTTCCTGATATAGTTATATGTATCCACAAATCAGTCCCAGATGTCACTTGTCATTGTTAAGGCTGCCCATGGGATTGCAATCTCATTCAAGAAAAGTATAACAGGCTACGCTAAGGGGGGATCCTACTTAAGGCATGATCACATCATAGACATGGGATTTCAGGAAAGCGGCAGTTCCCACAGATGTGGGAATGTAGATGTGCCTACGGGGCTTCCAAAGGAAGACCAGCAGCCTCTGCATCTTCCTGGGTTGTATCATCTAGGTGGTATTCCTCTACACATTGCCTGGGTCTCAAGTGAGTGCTATTGATTGATGGATCCTAGCTCCACCCCTCTTGACATTCTTTCTCACTTGTGGACACATTCTTCTTCATACAGTCTCACGCAGCCAGTGTCTCCTAGTCACATCCAGACAGCCAAGGTGCTGAACTGGAATTGTTTCCAGCATCAGCCACTGCACACTGTGCCCAGAACTGGTGTTGATTCTCATATCTCCAGGTCTTGGAACATGGCATTGAATATGACCTGTTCTTCTAAAATTATTTGACTTTTGTGATGACGTCCTCTCAGGAACTTGACTGACCTGAGGTAGGATCAATCCTGCCCATCAAATTTATTTTTACATCCTTGACCTTCAAACAGATCAGAGTTTGAGGCCATTTTTTTTTTCCCCTATCACCAAGGGTTCCTTGGCCTCAGTCTGAATTATAGTTAATTACAGGTATGTAATTTTCACTACAGTTCAGTTCAGTCGCTCAGTCGTGTCCAACTCTTTGCAACTCCCATGGACAGCAGCATGCCAGGCCTCCCTGGTCATCACCAACTCCTGGAGTTGACTCAAACTCATGTCCATTGGGTCAGTGATGCCATCCAACCATCTCATCCTCTGTTGCCCCCTTCTCCTCGCACCTTCAATCTTTCCCAACATCAGGGTCTTTTCAGATGAGTCAGTTCTTCGCCTCAGGTGGCCAAAGTATTGAAGCTTCAGCTTTAACATCAGTCCTTCCAGGGAACACTCAGGACTGATCTCCATTAGGATGGACTGGTTGGATTTCTTTGCAGTCCAAGGGACTCTCAAGAGTCTTTTCCAACACCAGAGTTCAAAAGCATTAATTCTTCTATGCTCAGCTTTCTTTATAGTCCAACTCTCACATCCATAGATGACTACTGGAAAAACCATAGTTTTGACTTGATGGACCTTTGTTGGCAGAGTAGTGTCTCTGCCTTTTAATATGCTGTCTAGGTTGGTCATAACTTTCCTTACAAGGAGTAAGCGTCTTTTAATTTCATGGCTGCAATCACCATTGCACTGATTTTGGAGCCCCCAAAAATAAAGTCTGTCACTGTTTTCCACTGTTTTCCCATCTATTTGCCATGAAGTGATGAGACCAGATTCCATGATAGTTTTCTGAATGTTGAGCTTTAAGCCAACTTTTTCACTCTCCTCTTTCACTTTCATCAAGAGGCTCTTTAGTTCTTCACATTCTGCCATAAGGGTGGTGTCATCTGCTTATTTGAGGTTATTGATATTTCTCCCGGCAATCTTGATTCCAGCTTGTACTTCATCCAGCCCATCATTTCTCATGATGTACTCTGCATCAATATTTTTGCTTTACTCTATAGACTACCTTAAATGACTAAAGAAAGTCTTTTATTTGGTTGTAAAATACAATTATGCTTTAAATTTCAATTTTTCCAACTGGTAGTCAAAAAACATACAGTCTTTTCCTTTAGAGTTAGCTGCTGCTGCTGCTGCTAAGTCGCTTCAGTCATGTCCGACTCTGTGTGACCCCATAGACGGCAGCCCACCAGGCTCCCCCATCCCTGGGATTCTCCAGGCAAGGACACTGGAGTGGGTTGCCATTTCCTTCTCCAATGCATAAAAGTGAAAAGTGAATGTGAAGTCTCTCAGTCGTGTCCGACTCTTAGCGATCCCATGGACTGCAGCCCACCAGGCTCCTCTGTCCATGGGATTTTCCAGGCAAGAGTACTGGAGTGGGGTGCCATTAGAGTTAGCTACACATCACAAATACTTGGTAGGCAGTTTTCCTGTTTGTACGATAGGGAGAACTGAACTAGATAGCAGTTTCTCCACTCTTTTTTGCCTATTGTTTTGTTTTTATATTTAAGTTTCCCCACTTTTTTGTAGAAGCAAAATTTTATTTTATTTTTAGGATAAAATCTTAATGTTACCTCTCTACATAAAAATGACATTTAAAATATTGTGGAATTCATTTTCATTAATAAGAAAATAAGAGTTGATATTATAAATGACACTTATAGACAGATTCATTTCAGCATCTAATTTATTTTTAGTATTTGATTTTAATTTCAGATAAGTTTTTAAAGTCTGTATTCAATGGACACATTACAAACAGGTAGAAATCTGTTGGCATGCTTGCTTGTTGGTTCTTAGTTGCTTGACATGCAATCTAGGATATGTATCTTCATAGAGAAGACAGTTATTTTCTGAAATATTCCTCAAAATAAGTGCAAAGGTGGTGTAAATTATTGCTTTAGTGGTCTTCAGTATGTCATTATGTTATGCATAATATTCTTAACAGGGTTTTAAGACATTTTAAATTATACTTAAAATTTAATTTTCCATCTATCTTTCCAAAATTTCTCATTCTTCTGCTGAATCGGGGCTTTCTCAGAAGCAAACTGAACTCAGTTATCTCTATTAACTCTGTAATTCTAACCACAATTTGATAACACTGTGCTACTGTTGTGTGTGTTCTAAAGCTATTTAAAATGTATATCCATGAAGATACACGAAAGTTTAAACAGAGAAAGAGGCTCCTAGAGACATAATTTTCCTAAGACAACTTTTTTCTCAAAGATTTTTGCTGTTTTAAGCTTGTTTGAATGACATCAGCATAAGTTGTTTGTTGTCTGTTTCTTCATTCAATAACCCATTCGTAGTCCTTTCACATTAGCTATTGTTATTGGCTATGATCAGTGATAGCTCATTTCTGGCTGTTGTGCAGACACAAAAATGAACCACAGTTCACAAGTTTCTCTACGTCATGTTTAAGGAAAAAGTTTACATTTGTATATGGACTTCATGATTTATCTTAACTTATTAGAATGGAAAGTTTGTTAGTTTTTTAGAAAAAGTGATTATATATGATACATTTTAATCTGGAAAAATAAAACCATTTTATTACTGCCGGGATTTTATCATCTCTTTAAATTATTTCACTAATCCTAATAAATATTTATTGTGATTTTCATCAACTATCTAGCTACAATATTTTGGTTGGTTTTCTTGTTTATTTTTGTTTCTTGAAGATATGAATCTCTGGAGACTAGAAAGTTATTTAAATTTAGTGTGATGTTGATTGCTAAGATAAAGTGCCTTTAATTTTTTTGTCCCTAGTAACAGTTGTCGATTGAATAACAGGTAAACAAATAAATGAAAGCATATGAATGATTAGAAATTTATGACATTCTTTCAAGATGGCTATTCTTTCTGCACTAATTTATATACAGTATGATCATTCAGTTCTAAATTTAATACCTTATTTTTACATTCCAAGAATCCTATTGATTTTACTCTGTGTCATACTATATTTACACCTTGTTGTCAACTTTACTTCTTGAAAATATAACCTTATATAACATACTGAAGCATATTTTCTTTTTAAGGAAAAAATAAGGAGATATCAACAGACTGAAAAGATGTTTTCAGAGGCATAGCGTCTTCAGGAAGATACTGGCATTCATGAAATCTCAAGGTTAGTATACATTATCTTTTTCATAGTTATACAGATCTGGGATGTAACTGTAACACTGTCCCCCAGGCTGTTACTGCTAATGTGTAATAGGATAATAAGGAAAAATGCTCTTATATAAAATACATATATTTAAATGATCTCTTTAAGATTTCAAGAAATTCATTTATACTAGACATGTATCATTTTATTCAATTGGGGATAATTACAAGAATTTTTTTTTACTATAGAATTCATTTTTTATTAAAGTTTTCTTCACTTTTTTAAAGGGTAACAGTGTTAGGATAAAAATAAACATTATGCATTCCTATACATTTTTATTTTGAATTTGTTAAGGAATGTATACCTATTTAGCAAATTTTTAAATTTTTTATGTATCTTTTGTTACAGCATTCACACATATACACACATTGTTTAGAAGGACCGCTGAAGAGCAATCCTTCTAAAATTCTTAGAACTTCATTCCCTGACTTTCCCAAGTACAGTAAAAAAATTTACTTTCGTCAAAAAGTGTGACCTCAATAGAATGAAAGTTAGTATGAATGAGCAAAAAGATATGTGAGGAATTTTCCAAGTTGTTTAGAGTCATAAATCTAGAAAAGCAATGTAAAATAAGCCTGCTCTTATTAAATAGCTTCAGTTCAGTTCAGTCACTCAGTCATGTCCCACTCTGCGACCCCATGGACTGCAGCACGCCAAACCTCCCTGTCTATCACCAGCTTCCGGAGTTGGCTCAAACTCATGTCCACTGGCTCGGTGATACCATTCAACCATCTCATCCTCTGGCATACCCTTCTCTTCCTGCCTTCAATTTTTCCCAGCATCAGGGTCTTTTCAAATGAGTCAGTTCTCATCAGCTGGCTAAAGTATTGGAGTTTCAGCTTCAGCATCAGTCCTTCCAATGAACACACAGGACTGATTTCCTTTAGGATGGACTGGTTGGATCTCCTTGCAGTCCAAGGGACTCTCAAGAGTCTTCTCCAACACCAAGTTCAACACCACAATTCAATAATAAACATTATAGTGATAAATAAACATAAAATATTCATTTGGAAATTTAAGTTACAATGTAGGTTAAAAATGGTTCATTCTGATGGGATACCTTGAGAAAGCGGATAATTTCTGACTACTTTGTATTGTGAGGACCCAGTGTCAAGTATTAATAATTTTAAATGAAATATATTAATGATTCTTATTTTTTTTTGTGTGTGTGTTTATTGAGGTAACATTGATTTATAACATTATATAAGTTGGATATGTACATTATGTTTCTGCTTCTATATACAATATAGCATGCTCACTGTAGAAAATTTAATTTCTATCTGTAATCATACAGTTGATCCTCCTTACCCATCCCCTACCTGTTCACTGTCTCCCAGCCCCTTCCTTTCTGGTAACAACTACTCTGTTCTCTGTAATGATCTTTTATTTTGATTGCCTTGATCATGTTTGCCTTCAGAATCTTCTTTTCCTCACTCATCCAATAATACATCATTCAAAATTTATTTAAGACTTACCATATGTAAGACAATGGGCTGAGTGAAGCTTTGGTTGTTTCAAAATGAATAAGATATGGTTCTTGTTCTCAAGAATTGTGCAACCCATGTGTTACTGGGAAATTAATTTTATTATTAATGCAAGCAACACATTTTTTAAAAGACAGGCTAGATTTAAAAGGGCAAATAATGAATCCTAATGCACAGTGGGAATTATTTGGGGATTATTCATAAGTTCACATTATGGCTTTTATTAGCCAGCGATACTGAGTGTTTATACCAATGGGAGTGATGCTCCATTACAACCCATATTCAAAGGACCTTTTATTAAAGCTCTTCAAATATAATACAAGTAAGTAATATGAGATTCTAAGAAAGAAAAGTCTCTTTTTTGCCACAACTGCAAATTTAATGTTGTAGAAAATAGTTATGCAAACACATGAAAAGAACAAAGGTGAGCATTGCTTACTTAGTTCTTCTTATTCTTGTACAGGCAACTTCTTTATTAAGCTAACCAGAGAATTAAATCATTTCCCCAAAGACCTAGAAAGGCATGTAGATTTTCAATGCTTGTAATGTAGGTTTGAATGCTATAAACCCCTAAGGAATCCATATGCAAATAGCTAGGTAAGTAAAGAGATTTGCAGTGGAGTGGGAGTCTCAGCTCCGCTGGAGACGGATTGCACAGCACTATGCTTCTTGCAAAATGCTTCTAAAAAGGTGATGTCTTAAGGTGCAGCATCTCCGGCATTAGTCACAAGTAGGACTCCCCACCTCAAGCCATGAAAACAAAAAATGTCTCCAGACGTTGCCCAATAACCCCTTGGGAAAAATTATCCCAATGTGAGAATCACTGATCACATCCTAACCTCCACAACCTCAATAAACATCCACCCCATATCAACAAAAATCCTTCCAACCACCAACAGCATCTCGTTCTCAATCAAATCTCAACTGCTGCTGCTGCTGTTGCTGTAAGTCGCTTCAGTCATGTCCGACTCTGTGCGATCCCATAGACAGCAGCCCACCAGGCTCCGCTGTCCCTGGGATTCTCCAGGCAAGAACACTGGAGTGGGTTGCCATTTCCTTCTCCAATGCATGAAAGTGAAAAGTGAAAGTGAAGTTGCTCAGTCGTGACGGGCCACTAGCCACCCCATGGACTGCAGCCTACCAGGCTCCTCCATCCATGGGATTTGCCAGGCAAGAGTATTGGAGTGGGGTGCCATTGCCTTCTCCGAAATCTCAACTGAGATACTTAAAATTCTAGCCACCACTGTTAGAGTGAAACTCACTTCTAACCATCTGTATATGTTTTTATTTTCCTTTCATTTGCTTTCATCTGTCCTTGTATCTAAATTGTGTCTAACAGAATAATGAATAAATATGAAATAAGTTAGAAAATTAGGTGAAAGGAAAAAATAAGGTTAAAACATAAGTTTTTATTGGGAGTCACAGAAGGAAATAGCAAACTACTCCAGTATTCTTACCTAGAAAATCCCGTGGACAGAGGAGCCTGGTGGGCTGCTGTCCATAGGGTTGCACACGGTCGGACACGACTGAAGTGACTTAGCAGCAGCAGCAGATAGGTCTTAAGCTACAAATGAATAAATCCTTTTTCCCTTCAGTCTTGTTTTTCTTGAATCTGTGGCTCTTTCCATTTTCCCAAGCCTTACTTGGACTTTGGCTTGGACACCAGGAGCTTAATCTCCACATTTCTACAGCCTGTCCTTTGTACACTGTACACACAAACCTGAATTCATATGAGAAATCTCTTTTCTTAAATTCAGGCCCATGAGTGCTATAGGAGTGAATTATACCACTCTGCAGATAGATGGTTTTCTAATCTGAGTTAGCCCCTCAGTAGCATTCACTAATCCTCTCACTCTGACTGTGGTCAGCCACCATTTCAAAAGTTTGTCGCCCAACTTAAGCCATACAGTCCCTGCCCTTCACTCTCAGTGAACCTCCTATTTTGGCAAGAAAATTGAGGTCATTGTACAGAAGCTCCTTGTGCATCCTTGTGATTCCCTCCAGCACCAAACAGCAACATCTATCACCATTCTTACTTTCCTCCAGTCTTAAGGGATCAGGAGTCCTTCCTGCTATTCAAGGCAAAGCCTGGATTTGATTTTATTCCCTATCACTGATGCTAAAGCTTTTACATTTAATTTCCTTTATATCCTTTACCTTCAATATTTTCTTCTTTGCCGACCCTTTTTCTTTAACCTATACATGCTCTTCAAACTTCTATCCAAAAAAGTAAGTCAACAAACAAAAGCAAACTGACCTCTCCCTTCACTTGATTTCACCGCCGCTACCATCCAATTTCTCTGCTCCCCAGCTCATTCAGTCTCTCCACAGCAGCGGTCTACATTCATTATCTCCAGCGTTCAAGATTCAGTCCCTGCTCAGCACAGTGCGATCTGATATCTAACCCCATTTAACAGAGCACGCTCTCTCTAAAGGCTCAGATGACCCGCTGCCCTTATCTTGACTGGCTCTCTCAGGGGCATTTGACACTTTTAACTTCATTTTTCTTCTTTCATTTCCTGGGCTGTTGTGACACCCCTCCCTCTTGGTCTACCTTATCCCCTGGAGACCTTTTCACAAACTCCACTTTGATGGGCTCTTCTTTCTGTATTCATTCCCAAAGTCAGAACCATAACTCAAATACCAATAGGCAGCCAGAAGTAATATAAATGAGTGAAATCAACTCACTGAAAACAATAAATATTGTAGAAACCAAGCAACATGCCTGCAACAGGTCTTGGTATTTTACTCCTGCTCAGAGGATAGTGCTCCCTAGAGACTCACCCTCAGCTTTCTGCTCCTCCACCCTCCTGGCCATCCATGATCAAGCAAAGCCACACATAAGAGTTTATTACGTGTGACTCCAATTCTGTTCTTTGATTTAACTACAGAATTGCATATCACACACACACATGTTTACAGGATAGCAATGCCTGGTAAGGACAGACACAAAGACAAATCATCAGAGCAATGAAAATACAAAGTTCAAAACCAGACACTATATACATGAGATCATAAAATGCAACAAAGAAATAATCATCTGTCAATGGGGGAGGCCTTTCAATGGAAGTCTATTAGCAACCCCAGGTATACAGTTAGTGTCTGATGAAGAAGGAATTTTGAATGGGGAGAAGCAGGAGGGACAGTGGCTTACTTAGTAGAAGGTACCAGAACAATTCTTTACTTGGGGAGAAATAAAGTGTGACCTATACATCATATGGGCTTCCCTGGTGGCTCATAGGTAAAGAATCTGCCTGCAATGCAGGGGACCTGGGTTCTATCCCTGGGTTGGGAAGGTCCCCTGGAGGAAGGCATGGCAACTCACTCCAGTACTCTTGCCTAGAGCATTTCATGGACAGAGGAGCCTGGTGGGCTACAGTCCATGGAGTCACACAGAGTCAAATAGGACATGACTAAGCAGCTGCAGCATACATCATACCATATTAAACTGCAGATAAAGATTTAAAATATTTTAAATTACTTTAAATATTTTAAAATTATTATTGAACATTCAGTAAGCTCGATAACTCACAGATATTTATGTATCTTTGGTTTAGGAAAGCACTTAAGCAATGCAGGAAAGCAAAGAAAAATGAAAATCATTTATTAATTTTATATTTACAAACTAAAATTCACTCTTCTTGGTGTATAGTTACAGGAGATTTCACAGTTGCATAGAGTCACATAATCTTCCCCACAATCAGGATACAGAATGGTGTCATCAACCCCTAAAATTAGCTGCACTTTGTTGGCTCTTCCCCATCCCAATCTCTGGCAACTGATGGGTTTTAGTTCACTATAGTTTTGCTTTTCCAGAATGTCATATCAAGGAAAACATACAGAATGTAGCGTTTTGTACCCAACCTCTTTCCCTTAATTATAATGCATTTGAGATAGATTTATGCTTTTGTATATTTCTATAGTTTGTTCCTTATTATTGCTAAGTAATACTCCATTGTATGGATGTATCATAGTTTGTTTATCTTAAAGGACATTTGGGTTGTTTAGATTTTATTGTTTCAAATAAAGCTACTATAATCATTTGTTTAGAATTTTTTGTGAGAACCTAAGTTTTCATTTACTGTGGGTAAAGGCTTAGGTGGGATTACGTGTCATGTGTTAAGTATGTTTATAACTTTCTAAAACACTGCAAAAATGTATCCCCAAATGGCTGATGAGTGCGTGATAAGTAGCTTCAGTCACGTCCGACATTTTGCAACCCAGTGAACAGTAGCCCTCCAGGCTTCTCTGTCCGTGGCATTCTTCAGGCAAGAATGCTAGAGTTGGTTACCATGCCCTCCTCCAGGGGATCTTCCTGACCCAGAGGTCAAACCCGCATCTCTTACGGCTCCTACATTGGCAGGTGGGTACTTTACCACTAGTGCCACCTAGAAGCTGTAAATGGTTGGTATCATCTTGCATTTCCGTCAGCAATGTAAGAGCATTCATACTGCTTCACACACTCAGCACCATTTTATATTATCAATTTTTATTTAATTTATTTTTATTTTAGCCATTCTAATTGTCATTGTGGTTTTTATTAATTTGCATACCCTTAATAAATAATAACATTGATCATTTTTACTTGGGCTTAAATACTTTTGTGCAGTGTTTATTCAAATATTTTGTCCAATTTTTTTTAAAAAAGACTTAATTATTTAGAACAGTTTTAGGTTCATAGTAAAACTGAGAGGAAAGTACAGAGATTTTCCATATATTTCCCACCTCTATACATGCATGGAAAAGGAAATGGCAACCCACTCCATTGATCTTGCCTGGAGAATCCCAGGGGCGGCGGAGCCTGGTGGGCTGCCGTCTATGGGGTCGCACAGAGTCGGACACGACTGGGGCGACTTAGCAGCAGCAGCATACATGCATAGTTTCCCCCATTACCAACATCCTTTAACAGAGTGGTACCTTTGTTCTAACTTATAAATCCGTATTAACATATCAAAATCACTCAAAGTCCATAGTTTACATTAAGTTTCATTCCTGGTGCAGTACATTGTATGAGTTTGGATAAATATATAATGACATGTATCCATTATTGTACTATTGTACAAAGTATTTTCACTACATCCCAAATCTTTTGTACTCTACCTATTTTCCTCCCCACCCTCAGTCCCTGGCAACCACTAATCTTTTTATTGTCTCCATAGTTTTTACCTTTACCAGAATGCTATATAGTTGGAATCGTATAGTCCATAGCCTTCTCAGATTGACTTCTTTCACTTAGTAATATACCCTTAAGTTTCCTCCACATCTTTTTGTGGCTTAAAAAGCCACATTTATTTTTAGCACTAAAAAATATTTCATTGTCTGGATGTATCACACTTTACCCATTCACCTACTGTTGGACATCTTGGTTGCTTCTAAATTTTGGTAATTATGAATAAAACACCTAGGAACATTCAATAGCAGATTTTTTACATAGTTTCCAAACCTTTTGGATAAATACCAAAAAGTGTATTTGTTAAGTCATGTGGTAAGAGTATGTTTAGTTTTGTGAGAAACCACCAAACTTTCAAACTCTTTCAAGGTATCTGTACCATTCTGCGTTCCCAGCAGCAATAAAGAATTCCTATTGCTCCACATCTTATTCAGCATTTGGTGTTGCCAGTGTTTTGGATTTTGGGCCATTCATGGTATCTCATTTTTAAGATTTACATTCCCCTGATAACATATTATGTGGAACATCTGTTCATGTGCTTATTTGCCATCTGTATATCTTTGGTGAGGTGTCTGTTCAGGTCTTTGATTCATTTTTTAATCTTTTTTCTTATTGTTGAGTTTTAAGAATTATTTGTATATATGTTTTTTGCCTATTTTTTAATTGAGTTGTTTTCTGTTGTTTGGTTTTGAGAGTTCTTCATAAATGTTCTGTATAAAAAGCCTTTGGGAGATGTGAAATTTGCATATATTTTCCCTTTTTGTTCTTTGTTTTCTTGACTTTGTTTTCAAAGAATAAGAGTTTTTAACTTTGATGAAGTCATATGTATTAATTTTTTTCTTTTCTGAATTACAATTCTGGTGTTGTATCTAAGAGCTCTTTGCCTATCCCAAGGTCACAAAGATTTTCACCTGTTTTGTTTTATAATGTCATGTTTTGCATTTAGATATATGATCAATTTTGAGTGAAATTTTATATAGGGTAAGAGATTGAGGCTCAATATTTTGCATACAGACATCCAGATGTTTTATTTTTTAAACAGACTCTCTCTTTTCCATTAAATTCCCTCTGCACCTTCATCAAAATCAGTCACATTTGTGTGGGTCTATTTCTGGCCTCTCGTTTCTGTCCCACTGATGTATGCATTTGTAATTTTTCCCATTATCACAATCTTGATTCCTGTACTCTGTGGCAAGTCTTGAGGTTAGATAATGTGTGTCCCTTCTTTTTCAAAATTTCTTTGCATTGTGCATTTTAAAATCAGTTTGTCAAAATCTACAAAAAATCCTACAGAAATTTTGATTGGAAGCTCATTGATATACATTTTTTTAAATGCTTCAAAGTAAATTTAAATTAAAAAACACTTGAAAACATATTCACCAAATATATAAGGTAAAATAGTCAATATTATTAAAATAAACTCTTCGTATGAGGTGGCCAAAGTATTGGAGTTTCAGCTTTAGCATCATTCCCTCCAAAGAAATCCCAGGGTTGATCTCTTTCAGAATGGACTGGTTGGATCTCCTTGCAGTCCAAGGGACTCTCAAAAGTCTTCTCCAACACCACAGTTCAAAAGCATGAATTCTTCAGCACTCAGCCTTCTTCACAGTCCAACTCTCACATGCGTACATGACCACTGGAAAAACCATAGCCTTGACTAGACGGACCTTGGTCGGCAAAGTAATGTCTCTGCTTTTGAATATGCTATCTAGGTTGGTCATAACTTTTCTTCCAAGGAGTAAGCGTCTTATAATTTCATGTCTTGGTGATGGACAGGGAGGTCTGGCGTGCTGTGATTCATGGGGTCGCAAAGAGTCAGACACAACTGAGCGACTGAACTGAACTGAACTGAACTGAAGAAAATATAAACCTCATTAAGATAACTTCTAAGGCCTTCTGGGGCTTCCCAGGTTGCTCAGTGGTAAAGAATCTGCCTGCCAGTGCAGAAGACACAGGTTCAATCCCTGGGTCTGGAAGATTCCCAGAAGAAGGAAATGACAACCCACTCCAATATTTTGCCTGGAAAATCCCATGGACAGAAGAGCCTGTTGGGTTACAGTCCATAGGGTTACAAAGAGTTGGACACAACTGGGCAGACTCAACCTGCAGCAAGGCCTTCTGAGAACTTTTTGTAAAAATTGTTCTAGTCACCTCTAAATTTAAAAAATACATATTAAAATAATTTAAGTAACCAGAAATATTTGATGTGTAATAATGGTCATATAAGTATATAAAACTTTTCAAGATAGTATAGCATATGGACAGAGAGCACCAATTTAAAGGTCAGCCTGAACTTTGAGTTCATTCTTATCTCTGAGGATTTAAGCAAACTGTTTAAATTTTTTAATGTTCAGGTATTCTATCAATTAAGTAGATATAAAGTCTGACACATTGTAAATATAGATGTGATTATTGGTGAAGGTGTGGAGAATTGGACCGTGTCATACTGTAGGGATGGACAAGTAAATTGGTTCAACTTTTCTAGAAGGTAATTTGTCATTATGTGTCAGATAATTGTATTCTTTGCATCTTCTTAGGAATTCCAGATATTTAAAAACCTTAATGAAATAATCAATTATGAACACAAAACTATGTATGCAAAAATGTTTATTAAGATAATGTTTAAAATAATGAAAATAAGAAACATCTGCAAGTCTGATAATAATGAAGTAAATAAATTAATTATTTAATATTCATTTAAAGTAATATCCTGAGATGGTTAAAATAAAGATGTTTCCACAGCATTTTTTATTATTGGAGAATTATCTGCAATATACCAATAAGTCAAAAGTAGGCTATAAAGCAGTTTTTGCAGTATGATGCCATTGATGCTTTTAAATGATGTATATGCATGGAAGAAAGGATGACTAAATACATGCATATGTGTATGGGTGTATGCACATACACACACATATAGAAAGTTGCATTTTTGGTGTTTTTCAGTAGTCTCCAAATTTTCTGAAAATACATCTTATTATTACCAAAAATTGGGTAATTTAAAAATAGAATATGGAGGTGTAGGAAATCCTAAACTATATAAAAAGATAAACAGTCAACTACTTAAAACAGTATTTCATAGATGACAGTGAAAGGTTAGGTTTATTATTCAGCCATATTATTTAAAGAAATTCACAAATTAATATGAACATCAATAAGATGCCAATAGAAAAATGGGCTAAAAATTGGAAGAACAACATGCATAAAAATGAAATATAAATAGCTGATAAACATATAAAAAATTTCATCTTTAACAATACTCAAAGAAATGAAAATTAAGTGTTGTAATTTTATGTCTATCAAATTAGCACAGAGTTTTTATTACCTATCTGTTTCACTGACATATACTGTCAATGGAAATATGTTAGTAGCAAAATATGTTAAAGGTCCGTATGTTTATGCTTTCTTATGTTAAACAAACAATAAATTTCCAGATAAAAGCAAATATGTCATAGCATTATATATACATATTTGAATCATTGAAAATAATAAACATGTTCTATAATAGAATTATTTAAAAATTGTGGTACATCCAAAAGATAAAATATTATTCATCTACTGAAATTTCTTTTACAAAAATTTTGACGTGAAAAATACTCATAATATGTTAGATGAGAAAAATAGACGTGAAAAAAGTGGAGATAATATAAATATATTAAAAAAGCATTAAAGTAGATCAATGACAGAGAAATTAAAATATTTTAAATTATTTTATAATAATGTAAATACTATAAATAGTATTTGAAATACAGATTTTTTTCAAAGGTAGAATGGCAGATGGTTTAGTTTTTTTCATTTCTAAATGTTCATAGTTTTTTCTATTGAGATATAGTTATGCAATATTATGTAAGATTTGTGTACAATGTAATGATTCACAAATCTTAACGGTATTTTCCAATTTTAATTTTTATAAAATGTTGGCTATGTTCCCTGTACAAATATCATTGTGGCTTATTTATCTATGCATAATATTAATACACCTATTAATCCCCATCCCCTGTATTTCCTTTTCCTCCTTCTCTCTCCCCACAGGTAACCACTAGTTTGTTCTCTATATCTGAGTCTGCTTCTTTTTTGTTGTATTTACTACTTTACTTTTTATATTTACTAGTGATATCATACAGTATTAGTCTTCCTCTCATTTATTTCACTTAGAGTAATGGCCTCCAAGTTCATCCATGTTGTTGTGAATGACAAAATTTCATTCTTTTTTTGACTGACACAGTATTCCATTGTATATATCACATCTTCTTTTTCCGTTCATCCAGCAGCAGCAGCAGCAGTTGATACCATGTAAACCTTCAGTTCAGTCAATTCAGTCACTCACTTGTGTCCGACTCTGTGCAGCTCCATGGGCTGCAGCACACCCGGCTTCCCTGTCCATCACCAACTCCCTGAGATTGCTCAAACTCATGTCCATCGAATTGGCGATGCCATCCAACCATCTCATCCTCCGTTGTCACCTTCTCCTCCTGCTTTCTATCTTTCCCAGCATCAGGATCTTTTCAAATGAGTCAGTTCTTCATATCAGGTGGCCAAAGTATTGGAGTTTCAGCTTCAACATCAGTCATTCCAATGAACACCCAGACTGATTTCCTTCAGGATCAACTGTTTTGATCTCCTTGCAATCCAAGGAACTCTCAATAATATGTAAATCTAAATTTTTAAAAATGTGCGTATCTCCTTTCTGTCTCAAACCTTTTCCTGCTGCTGTATTTACCATCTCATTTAAGAATAGCCAGTCATGAAAATCAGGAAGCTTCTCACTCATCGGTGTTTCCAGAAAATTACAACCTAATTTGACTGAGTCTTTCTTCATGCTCTTCTCATCCCCTCCTGAGAGCCGCACTGTCACTACCACCACTTTAATTCTGCTGCTTTTCACCTCTCAGCTGGATATGGTGATAGCCTAATTGATGAGTTTCCCTGACTTCGTTTGTGTCCCTTCAAATCCACTCTGAACACGGCTCCCCGGAGCCTCAGTCTCAAACAAATGTCTTCCTTCACCCTCCTACATTTCTTCAGCAGTGTCTCCTACATTGATGAGATCCAAGTCGCTTGTCTCAAGTACCTGCCTTTTGCATTCTTCTTCAACATCTTCAACTCAGCATGCTCAACCTTGATTCTACGTTTCATCATCCTGAACTCTATACTCACCCCTTTGGTTCTATAACTTGTGCCTTGATATAGACGCTTATTCTGATTATAATACTCTTCTGATCATCCTCCTCTCTTTTTCTATTATTTCGCTAACTCCTCTTTATACTGAAAGTCTTAGATCTAGATCTTTTTTCTAGTCTTAGATCTTTTTTTTTTCAGAGCTTTTTCCATATTCTAGCTCCTTATGTTTACTGTCTATCAGATAATTAACTGCTTTTTTCAAATTATCTTTTTACTGTGTTATCCTCCTCTCAAGACCAGTGAGCTCCAAAGTATAATGAATGTAACCTAGGAATGAGCAACAAGGTCTTTTGAGAAACAAAAATATTACTGTCTTCATTTATATTTGTTCTTCATTTCTAATTTCTATCTTTAAGTACTCATATAATTGAGATAATATCTTTGTACAATAATACATTATATTATGTATAAATGCATATATATATATATATATATATATGCATAAGAGTAGAGTTCATGCAGAAACTTTTTTTCCTGCTGGTGGGAATCTATGGTTTGCCATGCTTGAAGACCATTGTTCTGAAGCTTTGCAAGGACAGGGAATATGCCTTTTTATCCATAGCATATGGCAAAATTTTGGTCATAGATACTCTGTTGATCTTAACTGAAAGTAAAATTTTAGCAAACTCTTACCCACATTTATGAAGGTAGTTGTGAAGGGATTAAAAATTTAGATTAAGGTGGAAAATTCTTTTTTGTTTACTAAACTTGACAAGTATGAAAGTTAGAGGAAATCTGAGACAGAAAAATAGAAAGCAATAGAGGAAAAAATTATACTTAAGTAACGTTAATCGTCGCAAGTGGTTTTAAATCATGAGAAATACAAAGTTTTAACAGATGCATGCTTGTTGTTTCCCAGATACAGTAAAAATGCAACATTGTCTTAGACTAGATCTACAAGAATTTATAAAAGAGAGTATCCCTTTTCAAAGGAAATTAAATTTTAAGGATAGAGTGTTTTGTTGTTCTTGACTCACTAACTTGTGTCCAGTTCTTTTGTGATCCGCTGGACTATAGCCTACCAGGCTCCTCTGTCCATGGAATTTCCCAGGCAAGAATACTGGAGTGAGTTGCTATTTTCTCCTCCAGAGGATCTTCCTGACCCAAGGATCAAACCAGCATCTCCTGTATTGACAGGCAAATTTTTGACCACTGAGCCACCAGGGAAGCCCCACTAGAGTGTGTTCGTATGCTGCGATTCTGTAAGCTCAGAACCTGAAAGTCCTTTAAAAAGTCCCTTTTCAAGGAGCTACCCAGTTTATATATGCATTGGAATATCTGTCAATTAGTTTTAATACCGATAGAAGGACCAGAAGTCTAAACCTGAGAGAAAAATTCCATTCAAATGTTTGATTACTTTATAGTGAATGACTTTCCTGATTTTAATAAAATCATAGATCTAGTTATTTGTAACTCCAGACATAGAATGTAAGGAAAATCTAAGGAAAGTCATCATTATGGTTTGTATAAGAACAAGTGGGTACACAAATGAATGAATAAAATTTACAAGCTGTGTTTTGGTTTTGGTTTCAGGATGAATTTAAAGTATATATTTAAATATAATGACAGATGTTAAAAAGGAATTTTTCTCTTCTAATTAGTTTAAAAAAAACTTTATGAATATGATGAATAAAGAGGCCCTCTTGGACTTTTTTTTTCTTACAAAATATTATGTTTTAAAAATCATAATTATATTATGCTTTATGTTTTCCTGCCCCTTCTTCATTTTAATTAGAGTTTATCCAATTTAGTTTCTTTCTTTCTTTTTTTTTTTTTTTAGGTTTTAAACACCAAGCCAAACATAAGCATCTAAAAATTCGTGTTACCCTTGGACAATTCTGTCCCACTCTAAGACGCACATTCCTGAAACAATGATATTTTTATCTCACTAATGATTACCTTTAAGAATCAAAAGAAATGAATCTATGATTTGCAGTATTTCTCTCCTGGCCTCATATATTAAGAAAAAATAAAAACTAACAGATGGAACTTATTTCAGAACACCTAAAAAAATCCCTTAGTTTCAAAGTTTTTTATTCTCTGAAATAATTTTTCAAACCAGGATAATCTGGTACATTTTGAAGATAAAACATTTAGGGATTGTCTTCAACATAGGTTTGATTTCCAGTTGTCAACAGCATGTAACTAATTTCTTTTACATCCAGCAGAGATGGTAAATATAAATGGAAAGTGTTGGGAAAATAGATACAATTTTATCTCTAGGTATTCTACTTTTCAGATTTCTAAAAAAAGAAAAATAACAGCTTAAATAACAATCAAACACACAAAAGTACAATTATAATAACAAGAGTATTTCCAAACTCTCCTTTTAATCAGCATCACCCTCATGTGAGACTGACTGGGAAACTCATTCTGCTTTGAAATCCACTTTTTGATGCATCCTGTAACAATGGACTCCCTCATTTAGCCACCGCTGCTTGACATTCCTGTAAGGTTAAAGGGCATAACAAGGTGCTAACAGAGGCCAAGCTGCCTCATGCTCACACTATGTGCTCCACTGAAACTTCCAGAAGTTTATTGATGCAGTGGAACTAGAAAAATGAAAACAGAACCAATTTTCTCCCTGGCCTTCACCTTTTCCACAGACCACAAGATAACCACCATCATCAAAAGGAAACTAAAATTTTCCTCTTCTACTTTTTATAAAGCTAGAATAACGGGATTTCTTTTTCTTCCCAAGGACGTTACACTAAATCAGATATAAATCTTGGCAGAATATTGCTTATGTTCAGAACAAGTAGTGTTTCCATTTCTTTCCCTCTATTACTGATATATGAATATATAAAAATGAACATACTTAAATTTGAAAGCTTTGCACCTAGTTGATAAAAACTTTTACTTGTGTTTATGAATGGGCAAAATATGACTATGTTTTGTATTGTTTTCAATGTATCTGTTATGTATGAAGAAAGAAAATACGATAAAGATAATGTGTGTGGTGAAATGATCTTATCACAGATTGCATTGCTTTCTTTAGTAAAGAAAGATCTATGCTTTAAAATTTAAGAATTAAAACAAATATATTCCATTAAGACTGAAAGGCTGAAAACTAGAAGCCTGAAAACCCAAGATATATGTTTTTGGCTATTATAGTTGGCTCTTTAAAAAATTAATTTGCTGAGTATCCACTACTTCCGATTTCCTTATTCTGTGCATAAGACATTAAAATGTTTTGTTATCTATATGGCCCTGAAGTCATCTGGATCTGTAATCTCAGCTTCAAAAAAATTTTTATTGCATGATTTTAAAAACATTAGCAAGTATGTAAAACAGATTCTCTTATTTACTATCAATAGACATGTCAGTTCTTTACAATGTTTGTTTAGGGTATTTGCCAATATTTACTAACACAATAATTCCTTTGAATCTTCCATCTCACTGAAGTTATTCTGCAGAAACACTCATATAAGGGCATAAAAAGACGTTCACTGATAAATTGATGAAGAGTGAAAAATAGGAAACCTTCCAAATAACTGTCAATAATGCATTGGATTAGTAAATTATAGTAAATATATATAATGAAATATTACATAGCTTTTTAATAAAAGAATAAGGTGATTCTAATATACTTTAATATAAAATATATTAAGTAAATATTAAGTGAAAAAAGAAAGTGGCAAAATATTTCCATGTTTCTTTGAATAATTTTCTCATATTATTAAAATGATAATGCATGAGCATTGTGCTAATGTATACCAAACTGGTAATAATAACTGTCTTTTATGGGGTGGGATTATGATGGATTTCATGTATTTTAAACCTATATTCTTATAATATTTAAGTTATTAGAGCAAGCATACACAACTCATAATAAAAAGCTAAACTATGGACATCCAAAACACTGAAATTTTCTATAAAAAAATTAGTTAAGAAACCATTTTCATACATTTATATTCAGAGTGTGTGCTCAGTTGCTCAGTCATGTCTGACTTTTGGGACTCCATGGACTGCAGCCTGCCAGGCTTCTCGGTCAGTGGAATTTTCCAGGCAAGAATACAGGAACAGGTTGCCATTTCCTACTCCAGGGGATCTTCCTGACCCAGGGATTGAACTCGCATCTGTTGCAGCGCCTGCATTGGCAGGCAGATTCTTTTCACTGAGACACCTGGGAAGCCCATGTATATACCTTAGGTATAATTAAAGAATAGAGATATATTATATGGACCAGACTATAAACATTCATTGGATTATGTTTATCACATTTTTTGTTACTTTTTTTTTGTTTGCTTATTTAAATGAATACAATGCATTGTTAGAGATATAGGTTAAAAGTATTAGACTCTAACATATTCTTAGGAAGAAGAAAAACATTTAAATATTTTACATATTTTTCATAGACTAAAGAAGAAAAACTTATTTGGAGCTTCATAAATACTTTTATGTTGTGGACCAGGTCTATTCTTAATGTGTTAGGTATTTCTTCGAGTCACATTTTAAAATTCTGTAAAAGCTGTTTGGGAAGGAAAATAAAGCATATTCCTCCTGATGTTAAGATGAAAAATTTGTCATCTCAGCCTTAATCATGAACTAGGCAGTGGGTTATAAAATAAACTTGGCAAAATTTAGATGCCCTCCCCGTATAGACCCATTTGGTCTACAAATGGACAGATGATATACAAGATGACCTTCTTGTCATCAAGGATAGGATCAAGAATGAGGCAAGTTTTCATAAGGGAGAAAGAATTTGTGTGCTAGCCTTGGAAAATTTTATGTTTGACCTGATCACAATGACAGGTTTATGAGAGAGAATTAAAACCTGGCTGGCCTAGAGAGGAACTTGAAAATAGAGAGAGGATCATAGTCTGGAAAATGAGATCATGGCTTGGACTATTGTGTCATTATCAATAGTAAACATACTGAGAACTCACTAGATGAAAGGCGTTGAATTAAGTGTGGTGAGGCTGACGTTATAAAACTCACAGGAGAAGCTGACAGAATGATAGATATTTATAAAGTTGATTTAATGGTATATTTAGTCATTCTTGACATCACCAGAATTGATAACATTCGAAAGTTTCTATTTACTATGAAATTACGACTCTTCTCCTCAAAAAAAATACACACAAGTTTTGCATGTAAAATCAGAAGTTCACTCAGCCATAGGTTCCTGATTTCCCTTTAAAAGGATTTTCTTAGGTTAAACACAAAAGATGGAAAAGATAGCTTAGTTTTTAACTCCAGGTTAAAAATGCACATGTGTGCAGCAGCAGTATGCTCCCAAAATTCACTTTAATTAAATATGGCAGCACAACCTTTCTGCACATTTGTCAGTTTAAGGTGTCAAATATTCTGGTTGCTTCTTGAACAGTAACCAGAACAATAGCCAAAACAGTAGTATTATTGTTGATACTGCTTTTTAACATCAGTCCAAGACATGCAGACTCAAAGTTTTATAATGTAGATTCATTTGACCTCAAATTACTCTTGCTTATCTCTTTATTATTGATCATGATTAAACAGATTTCTTCAAAGTGAATCTAGGAATTATTTTTACTTATTCCTTAAGAATCAATTGACTAAGTTTTCTGCAATGTCTCCATAAATTTCAGCTGAACATGATTTTACTTCATTCCCCCATTAATAACATGTCAATATCTAATGACCACATGAAAACTATACTTAACTGTTTAAACTATTGGTTCTGTCAGAAGTGAAATAGATAATAACTGTCTTTAAAACTGTATTATTCTGCATATTTATGACCACACCTTTACAAAATTTCCCATAGAATTTCTAGAGTGTGTGATGTTGAACATGTGTCAGACCCTTCAATTCAACACAGTCAATGGAAATGTGTATAAGATTGTGCTCTGCCTGCAATATGGGAGACACAAGAGATGCGGGTTCGAACCCTGGATCAGGAAGATCCCTGAAGAAGGAAACTACAATCCACTCCAGTATCCTTACCTAAAAACATCCCATGGGCAGAGGAGCTTGGCAGACTACAGTCTAAAGGGTCACAAAGAGTCTAACGTGACTGAACGACTAAGCACTCTGCCACAGAGACATTGGCTTAGACACATTCTGATAGAATCTACTCATTCTCCCAAAAGTGATACTTCATCATGATCCACTACATCTAATTCTTGTTTGTCAGTCACAAGAAACATTTAATGTTGTGTCACAGGAGAACAAGATTTTAAATTGTGTTTTCAATTAAATAGATGAATAAATAATATGCATTAATAATAGTCAATATGTATTAAGATCTGTGAAAAGACCATATGTTGCAGTGGCTATAGCCATTGTTTCCATATTGTATTGGGTGCATGGTAGTCTCCAAACAGAAATTGAAAATGTGATCTATCAACAAACAATCAAGCAGGAAATTCTGCCTTCCCTTTCCTCTATGTCAGTGGATTCGCCCAAAGAACAATCCCCAGCAGTCCTGATTTCTATTTTTCACATCCCTTTATTGTCTCTGCTGCCCAGAAAGTGAAAGTGAAAGTCACTCAGTTGTGTCCGACTCTTTGTGACCCTATGGACTATACAGTCCATGGAATTCTCCAGGCCAGAATACTGGAGTGGGTAGCCTTTCCCTTCTCCAGGGTTCTTCCCAACCCAGAGATTGAACCCAGGTCTCCCGCATTCCGGGCAGATTCTTTACCAGCTGAACCACAGAATAGAAGATGAATCAATGTCTTCAAATGTCAGGAGAGAAGGATAGTGGATAGCAAACTCTACTGTTACTGACATATTCAGTGCCATCCTGTTTTTTTCATGCTTATGGCAAAGGGACAGACAAGGGGGAAGGAGGCAACTTACTGAATGCCAATGGATTTACAGATCCTGACCTTGTGAATGCTGAGCTTTCAGGATTTGTTTCCACACAGTTAAGATATTCAGAGCCTAAACAACAAGGGGACCCAAAAGCCCTTTACACCAGAAACCTAACCTTATTTTTTCTGAATAACAGTATCACTAAATCCTAGACATAATGAATGATATTTATATGCAATTTCATATCAATGTTATATAAGGGGTAGTTGAGCTTTTGTCATCAATTAATATTTTTTGTCAGTATTATAAGTGTACATGGGAGAAAAAAATTATCATTAATTTTACACTTATTTGTTATGAATTATTAGCAGTTTTCAGAATGTACCGCCACCTCTCAAAGAGCTCGTAAATTTTTTCATATTTCATTTATGGTACCTCAAAGAAATATTATGTTACTCACTCTAAACTTCCTTTTCTGTGTCCTCTTAATGTTTCCTTACTTCTTTCTCTTGCTTTTCCTTTTCTCCATCCTCCCCTTTCTGTTTTCTTCTTTTCTTATTGATTTTAGAGTTTCCTTCCTTCACCTTAATTAAATTTATAACCTAGAACTGCTGCTTGCCTTCCATTTTTCTTTCTGATCTGTTCAATTCAGGAAACATTTATTATCTACCGTGTGCACAGGCACTGAGAATCCTAAGTGAAGAAGAAATAGCTTCTGCCTTAAGGAAACTGTGGAGTTTATACCTTTGGCTTCTGAGGAGAGTAAGGAAAACAAAACCAGAATGTTTATGCATAAAGGAGGAGGACAAATCCAGGTTTTATCTTTAGCATTATTAGCAAGAAGCTCTGCTTCTGCAGGATTCCTCAGCAGTTCAGTAGTGACTACAAGCCTTTAAAGGGGTGAAATCTTTCATTCTGCACTGTAAGAATGTCTATAAATACAAATACCCCTAAGAGAAATCCAGTTAATTAAGCTCTCCCTATTTGAGATTCCCATGGTGCATTGGTTAATTTCTTTCATTATTGTTATTTTTATTATTATATACTATCCTGCCTCTAACTATGCTGTTTCCCCCAAAACAGCAGGAGAAAAGTGGGGCAAGCCATTTTAAGGCTTGAGATTCTAGTTTCCTGCAGCACCTTCATCCCTCTCCCTAGTAATCTTGCTTCTTTGAAGATTGCCTTACCTGTCTCTACTTTCTCCTATCTCCATAAAGTAGTTAGCTCTGTGTTTTACACCACTTACCCACTGCCTGCACTTCCATTCCATCTCTTCCTCCATAACTCGGGATGATGGAGATGTGTCTAGTCTTCCAGTGTTTTCATATGGTCTTAAAGGGCCATTTCATGGAACTGTTTTTGAAATGAGTCATTGACATTTTCAGTGTCATCCTTCTTAGTATTTTGCCTTGACATTTCTCCCATTTTTTTCATCATTGTCTCCAGGAATAGAAATAGTCTCTCGCTTTAGTTGATTTGTTCCCCTGCCTTTCATTAAAGAATAATGAAATGGCTTCTCTTTCATTGGATCTTGACATATTTTCTGGAATGTGACAATAACATTTGTGAATACTATTTTAGGGACATACACCTCGTTTTTGAAGGATTTAGCATCTGTTGCCACTGCTAAGTATCTGCCCTAGCCAATTCTCAAATAGCAAAAATTGTTATGTATAAATTTCTATCACTTCTTAAGTCAAAATAACCCAAACTATATTTTGAATTTTCCCACATTTGGTGAAGAAATATTCTGAATGATGGATTTTTGGAAAGTATGAACTATCATGGGACATCAGGTTTGGAAGGTGAAGTGATGTTTAAGCAACCAGACAGGCTTAAACTTTGAATCTTGCCCTTTAGCTTTAAAATTCATGCACTCTGTGCATGCAACTCCATGGTATATTTATGTTTATTTTAATTCAATAGGATGTTTTGACTACTTGCAGCATTTTCTCTAAGTTTCTTCAGTAAAACCAACAGATCAGTATGCACTGTTTTTATTCTGTGGTTTCATGTTAGGTCTATCATGTCTCCTTGATAGAGAAACAAGAACAGACAATAATTTGTTTTTTTCCTTCACCCCGCCCAACTAAGACACTGAATTTTTATGGTTAATCAATTTGATTTTCTTCCTTATCATGTACACTTCTAATTTTCCCCTCACTCCTATGTGACATTTCACCTGACATGATACTAAAGCCTCACCAATTTGTCCAATATTTGGTTATTTTCCCCAAATTTATGTGTATTTTTTAACATTTTTACATAGATCTTTTTAGGTGTCTAAAGACTCCAAGAGGACAAAAGTTTTGTTTCTTAGTCTAACTTATAGTGTGACTTGTACAGCAAATGTATAACAAGATATTTAATAACTGCATTTTAATGATAATTTTAAAATTTCTTTTTCCATAGCTTTCTTTGTATAACTTTTTTTCTTGAATGAATGTGGATTTATATTTGCAATCCAAGTGGTTACCTATTGGAGATATGGTTAACAATAAGAAAGAAATCAGAAATAACAGTGATGATTATTGATATAGAAATGGCATAAATTTAAAAAACATGCTTGGGGTTTTTTGTTTGTTTTCACGTGAGGCTGATTCTTAGTTAAGGGTGTCTGTTAATGACTATTCTGCAGCAAATTGTAAGGAGATTTCTTGACTTAAAGCTAGAGGTACTTGGAATCAGAATAAATCCATAGGTGATGCCTAATCCTTAAACTGGAGAGATCTCCAGAGTTGCTGGTAATTTGCCAATAAACCCAAAGGATGAAATGCCAGAAGTAATTGACCTGTAGTCCATCCTCAATAAAACAACATGAAATTACAATACTCTCCAACCCAAACCTCTAACCTATTACTATTCCTGGAGAGCAGAGTGCGTTGTCTCACTGAGGCAAGGTGTTGGCAGGCAACCAGTTTTCTCTCTCTTTTTGCTCTAAAATGCATTGAATAGGCTGTTGAACTTGTTTATATTATTTGCTTCAGTGGCTTGCCTTGGCAAATTACTCCCTGTCTTTATTGTTAAATTCAGTGTACTGGTGGTGTTTTAATTTTAGTTGGTAGCCCAATGTTTAACATTTCCACTAGTGTAAATAATATTGGATAAATTAATATTTTTTTCTGAGAAAGAAGCTTATAAAATGTATCTCATCCTCTATTTGGAATTCTTTTACTCAATACCTGGAAAGTCTTTATTTTTGCTTTTAAAATTTTGTTAATTCTATGGAAAACTTAATTAATACCTATGAACTTGTCCTTTGCTCTACAGCTAGACAAGGCATTCTCAGTCTGTATCTCCTTCCAGTGCTTAACTCTGAAGTCAGCTTCTCCTCATCATTCTCTGCTCACTAAGCCCTGGAGACACGTGTGGACTTTCCCCTTCTATTCCACAAGAAGGAATTGATCTTCCCAGTTTTATTGCACTAGTTCTTTGTTTTCCACAGGAATCCCTGTTAGCTTGTCCCTACAGGATTCTGGCTGAATTCTGAAGTACCTACTTAGTCTAAATCTGTAAAGCCTGGACTCTGGATTCTGGTAAATTAGAGGGAGAACTTGGCTGCCTGGCCTGCCTGCCTGGAAAGGACAATCCATTTCTGTGGCTGATAGTGTGGTAGTCATTCTGTATTTATCTTTAACACAGTTGCTGGATAATTTGTATAATTTATGCATCTAGAAATAACATCACAGGAACATTTTGCATATATTTTTAAAAATCCAATATTTCTATATGGCAAGATTTTCTCTGAAAACCATGCCTTTCCAAAGAAAATGCTGCATTATAACACCTTGTATTGCTCTGATGTCTTGAATTTGATGTCTATATTTTATATTCCATCAATTGGTCTTTTTTACTTGATCTTTTTAACTGATCCATCTGAACGATCAGTTTATGTTCAGAGTCCAAATTTTGACTCAATCCCTTTCTAGAACTTCTCTACCTGATTCAGTTCAGTTCAGTTCAGTTGCTCAGTCGTGTCTGACTCTGCGACCCCATGAATCACTGCACGTCAGGCCTCCCTGTCCATCACCAACTCCTGGAGTTCACTCAGACTTAACGTCCATCGAGTCAATGATGCCATCCAGCCATCTCATCCTCTGTCATCCCTTTCTCCTCCTGCCCGCAATCCCTCCCAGCATCAAAGTCTTTTCCAATGAGACAACTCTTTGCATGAGGTGGCCAAAGTACTGGAGTTTCAGCTTTAGCATCATTCCTTCCAAAGAAATCCCAGGGCTGATCTCCTTTAGAATGGACTGGTTGGATCTCCTTGCAGTCCAAGGGACTCTCAAGAGTCTTCTCCAACACCACAGTTCAAAAGCATCAATTCTTCGGTGCTCAGCTTTCTTCACAGTCCAATTCTCACATCCATACATGACCACTGGAAAAACCATAGCCTTGACTAGACGGACCTTAGTCAGCAAAGTAATGTCTCTGCTTTTGAATATACTATCTAGATTGGTCATAACTTTTCTTCCAAGGAGTAAGCATCTTTTAATTTCATGGCTGCAATCACCATCTGCAGTGATTCTGGAGCCCCCCCCCCCAAAAAGTCTGACACTGTTTCCACTGTTTCCCCATCTATTTCCCATGAAGTGATGGGACCGGATACCATGGTCTTCATTTTCTGAATGTTGAGCTTTAGGCCAACTTTTCCACTCTCCACTTTCACTTTCATCAAGAGGCTTTTCAGTTTCTCTTCACTTTCTGCCATAAGGGTGGTGTCATCTGCATATCTGAGGTGATTGATATTTCTCCCAGCAATCTTGATTCCAGCATGTGTTTCTTCCAGTCCACCATTTCTCATAATGTACTCTGCATATAAGTTAAATAAGCAGGGTAACAATATGCAGCCTTGATGTACTCCTTTTCCTATTTGGAACCAGTCTGTTGTTCCATGTCCAGTTCTAACTGCTGCTTCCTGACCTGCATACAGGTTTCTCAAGAGGCAGATCAGGTGGTCTGTTATTCCCATCTCTTGAAGAATTTTCCACAGTTTATTGTGATCCACACAGTCAAAGGCTTTGGCACAGTCAATAAAGCAGAAATAAATGTTTTTCTGGAACTCTCTTGCTTTTTCCATGATCCAGCGGATTTGATCTCTGGTTCCTCTGCCTTTTCTAAAACCAGCTTGAACATCAGGAAGTTCATGGTTCACGTATTGCTGAAGCCTGGCTTGCAGAATTTTGAGCATTACTTTACTAGCATGTGAGATGAGTGCAATTGTGCTGTAGTTTGAGCATTCTTTGGCATTGCCTTTCTTTGGAATTGGAATGAAAACTGACCTTTTCCAGTTCTGTGACCACTGCTGAGTTTTCCAAATTTGCTGGCATATTGAGTACAGCACTTTCACAGCATCATCTTTCAGGATTTGAAACAGCTCAACCGGAATTCCATCACCTCCACTAATGTTGTTCATAGCGATGCTTTCCAAGGCCCACTTGAGTTCACACTCCAGGATGTCTGGCTCTAGATAAGTGATCACACCAGTATGATTATCTGGGTGGTGAAGATCTTTTTTGTACAGTTCTTCTGTGTATTCTTGCCACCTCTTCTTAATATCTTCTGCTTCTGTTAGGTCCATACCATTTCTGTCCTTTATCAAGCCCATCTTTGCATGAAATGTTCCCTTGGTATCTCTAATTTTCTTGAAGAGATCTCTAGTCTTTCCCATTCTGTTCTTTTCCTCTATTTCTTTGCACTGATCGCTGAAGAAGGCTTTCTTATCTCTTCTTGCTATTCTTTGGAACTCTGCATTCAGATTCTTATATCTTTCCTTTTCTCCTTTGCTTTTCACCTCTTTTCCAAATGGATATTTTAGACAGTGACAAAGGTTATCAGTTCTTTTACGTATTGTGTAACCTACACGTTGGAGATTAAAGATGTTCATAAAGGAAAAGTCCTTTTGTCTTATTCTCAATGTGATGACTTTTCACATAACTTCTAGAATGCAGGCTCTCAGTGACTCATGAGCACTAATAGAGGTTGTCCTATAGGATGCTGACTATCCTAAGGCCCCTCTCCTCTGTGTTTAGCTACTTTAAAATGACTTGAAATTGCAGGTTTGACTACCAGGTAATGGGTGGCACCTCCTATCAAAGTGTTCTGAGCATTTTATAGTACAAATTCTTCTCCACGCACATCTAGAGTATTGCAGGGTACCCAGCCCAGGGGACACATTCCGTGGGATAGGAAGGTGAATTAGATCATCTATGCCTATACAAGCAGTCAAATCTAGGTGCAATGCCTGCTGAACACTAATGATATCCCTGAAGATCTCATACCTTTAGCAACTCTTACTCTATGTGGGGCACAACCCAAGCAATTTTCTCCATTCCTTCCATTGTGCACTTGATTGAGGTCACAACTCCCCAGTTACCCCAGCTTTAAGGGTCTTAACTCACACTGGCCAGCATAATGAGGAAGAGAGCCAATTATTTCCCTCTACAGATTTTATATTTCTAAAAACATTTATATAGTATCCTGAAAGCAAGGTCACATAATAGAGAGATGGCAGAATTGGCTTCTTACCAAAGAGGAACCTGAGACTGTGTTCTATGGTCTAGTGATTTGTCCAAAATCTTGGCCAAGTCTAGAACTTGGAAATCTGTTCACCGCTTCGATGTCCTTGCTGGTAGTTTCCAAGTATAGTTATTGCAGCCATGGAGCCGTGATTAGAATTTTCAGAGATATTTTCCAAATTGCCTATTCCTTTCCGCAACTTTTTATGATCTCATCCTAGCACTCCTGACACTCTACTCCTTCCTCTTGAAAATTAGTTTCCCGAATGCAGAATATCACCGATGGGACTGTTCTGGGAAAGTGAATTGTGTGCAGAAAGTAAAAGTGTTAACTACCAAACCTTTTAAAATTAGATAAAGCTTTCCGGGGAAAAAATAAAAGGCCCATACACACAAATATTTGTATATACTTTCCTAGGACTCATGAATCTCTTAAAACTCACTGTTATCATTTGGTGTTGATCCTGTCAATATTAGTGAATGTATGTACACGTAAATATATATATATATATATATATATGTAAGATATATGTTGTGAAATATATATAGTGAAATGCATGTAAGTATATACATGTTTACTTAAAAGACTCAAGCATTTCATCGTGTGTGTGTGTGTGTACACCAAGTGGCTTCAGTTGCGTCCAACTCTTTGCAATCCAGTAGGTCATAGTCCACCAGGCTCCTCTGTCCATGGGATTCTCTAGGCAAGAATATTAGAGTGGGTTGCCATTTCCTTCTCCAGGGGATCTTCCCAACCCAGGGACTGAACCTGCAACTCTTACATTTCCTGCATTGGCAGGTGGGTTCTTTACCACTGGTGCCACCTGGGAAGCCCTCAAGCATTTCATTATGTAATATTAACTTTCTGATGGTTCAGAGGGTGAAGAATCTGACTGCAGTGCAGGAGACCCAGGTTTGATCCCTGGGTCAGGAAGATCCCCTGGAGCAGGGCATGGCAACTCACTCCAGTATTCTTCCCTGGGAAATCCCATGGACAGAGGAGACTGGCGGACTACAATCCATGGGGTCGTAAAGAGTCGGACACCACTGAGTGACTTTCACTTCACTTCAGCTGTCAATAAATTATGAATCTCTTCTCATATCAGCAGATATACGTGGCCTCACAATTTTAATGACTGAATAATATTATACTATGGATATATCAAATTATATGGTAAATCCTCTTTTCTAAACAATGAGATTGCTTATATTTTCCCATTATTCATAGTGATCCTTAGAGTTAAATGCTTAAATATATGTATGATAGTTCTTCTTTCTGCAGAAATTCTTAGAAATGAATTTTTTAAGACTTTTGATTAGAAATGACAACTCAGTGGACATTTATCTTGCATATTCTAATTTCAACTGATCATAGTATTCTCTTTTAGTAGTAAAGTTTATGTTGGGTATAGATATGATTATTTAGGAATATTCATAATCTTCAAGATTTCTGGGGACAAGTCTTAATGGAGTATCCAGAAGTAAATCTGAATAATATTCTCTGAATTTATCAAGAATCTGTGCTTTTGTAAGCAGCAGTAAATTCTCATACTCCTCTGAAACAAATCAAGCAATCAGCTCTTACTAGTAGTTGAAATATGTTATATGACTGTGTCCTCTCTTGAACATGCTGAGGAGGACAGTTATCTGGCTTCCTGGATTGGCTGAAACATCAACTGACTCATGTTTAATTTGAGGTTTGGGGATTTCCTACATTCACTAGACCAAGTTGTTTCAATCATCTTCCCTAACTATCCCCAGCATCTCCCTGGACCACAGAGCTATAGCTGCCCTTGTCTCTAAGGTCTTCCTGGATTCTTATATTTGTTATTTTTTCTACTATTGGAATTTTTATCTAATTGGTCTGCTTTTTTAAAAATAGAAGAAAATATCTGTAGCAAAAAGCTTGCAACTTAAAAGTACATTTAGTAGTAAAGATAGAAATAGAAATTAGTTGAAATGTTTAAGTAAGCTCCTGTGAACATTTAAATTATATTTTAATCAGAATTTGAAACTGGATATGTAACTATTACCATATCTCCATTATCATTTAGTTATAGCTTTAAAAGGTTAAATATGTTATTTTCTATCTATATTTAAAAAGCTGATTTACTAAAGGGAGAAGGGAAGATTTCTCAGTCATCAAACTCAATTATTTTCTTCTTATTCAGGATTGTGTTGATATTCTAATGAATGCAGAAGTTAATTAAAATAGTAGGAGTTAACTTATTTTGAAGCTGCAATAAAATAAATGGTTTTAAATAGTTCATTCAATAAGTACTGATTAAGTTTCTATTTTATGTGTAAGACATTATGTTAGGGCCTTGAACACATCAACAAAGAAAAGAGATGAGGATACCTTTCTCATAAGGATTTACTTCCTAGAAAAAGAAGATAGACAATGAGCAGTTAAAGTAATAATATGTTCTGTGTACCTGTTATATATGTATATCCTATATGCTTTTTATATAGAATAATATAGATTCTGCATATGTAAACTATTCAGAATATCATATAGTAGGTTAAAAAGAGATGAGGAAAAAGAAAAATAAAACTGGGAGAGTGAGATATGAAGTGCAGAGGGGATGGGGGCAGATTATAGTATTAATTAAGGCAGACATTTTACTGAGAGAAGGAAAGAACTGAAAGGTGTGGAGAAGTGGAGGGGGTGGTCAAGGGTTAGCAGCGGCAATTGGCCAGAATGGAGGCCTTTAGCAGGGAGTGGCTCCACTTCAAAGACATCAGTGAGGCCATGGATGGCTACGATAATTAAGAAGAATGACTGAGAAAAAGAGTTGGACAGAGCAATAGCAGTGGAAATGGAAGAAGTGGTCTAATTTTGCATGTGCTGTAGGCATTTCTAATGGGACCAATTGACAGGTTGTGAAGTGCTGGAAAAAGGACCAACACAACAGAACAACTGGGATCAAAATACGATGAGTAGAGATGGAGATGGCCACATATGACAGGACTGAGTGGGGGAATCAGCAGTTCAGGTGAGAACAGTAAGTTTAAAATATCCATTATACATCCCAGTGCAGATAGTGAGGATGCAGTTAGGCAGCGAGGCATGGAGTTAGGACTAAATATATAGCTTCAGCAGGGAAGTGATGGCTTCTCAGGTGGCACTAGTGGTAAAGAACCTGCCTGCCAAGGCAGTTAGATGTAAGAGACAGGGGTTCAGTCCCTGGGCTGGGAAAATCCCCTGGAGGAGGGCACAGCCACCCACTCCAGTATTCTTGCCTGGAGAATCCCATGGACAGAGGAGCCTGGTGGGCTACAGTCCAGGGGGTCACACAGAGCTGGACTCATCCTAGCAACTTAGCACTCAGCACTCAGTGATATGTAAAATCATGAAAGTGAGCATGTGCTCACAAAGGCAGTCAATGTAAACAGAGAAATGATCCAAAAATAGAGACGGGAACCTCTCCAATTTAATTGAGAGGTTGGGGAGAGAGGACTACCAGCAAAGGAGACTGGGAAAAGACCAAAAAGTGAACTAGGAGAAAAGACAAAGGATGTGACATCATGGGTCACAAGAACGTGCATCAAAGAGAAGGAAGTGATGGGTTGTGTCAGGTGCTTCTGATGGGCCAAGGAAAGGCAGATCGAGAATTGGCCATTGCATTTAACAACGTGGAGACCACTGATGGCCTTAATAGCCGCTTTTGTGGGCCAGTGGAATTAAAGCCCTATTTAAGTGGATTTAAGAGAGAATGAGTGGAGAAGATTAGTGTATGTGTACCTAATTCTTTCAATGCATTTTGCCACAAAGGGGAGTAAAGAAGGAGGGGGCAGTAACTGGACAGAAAATGGTGTTGGAAAAAGATTGTCATTTTCTTAACTGGAAGAGAACAGCATGTTCACGTGAGAAGGATCCTATAGACAGTGAAAAATTAATAACATAGGAAAAGGAAAGAATTGCTGACACAATGTCCTTGAATAAGCAGGATTTGGTAGGGCCTAGTGGAGATCAGTGGAGAAATAACTCCACAAAGAATGAAGGGATGGAGCCAAAGCAAAAACAATACCCAGCTGTGGATGTGACTGGTGATAGAAGCAAGATCCGATGCTGTAAAGAGCAATATTGCATAGGAACCTGGAATGTTAGGTCCATGAATCAAGGCAAATTGGAAGTGGTCAAACAGGAGATGGCAAGAGTGAACGTCGACATTCTAGGAATCAGCAAACTAAAATGGACTGGAATGGGTGAATTTAACTCAGATGACCATTATATCTACTACTGTGGGAAGGAATCCCTTAGAAGAAATGGAGTAGGCATCATGGTCAACAAAAAAGTCTGAAATGCAGTACTTGGATGCAATCTCAAAAACGACAGAATGATCTCTGTTCATTTCCAAGGCAAACCATTCAATATCATGGTAATCCAAGCCTATGCCCCAACCAGAAATGCTGAAGAAGCTGAAGTTGAATGGTTCTATGAAGACCTACAAGACCTTTTAGAACTAGCACTGAAAAAAGATGTCCTTTTCATTATAGGGGGCTGGAATGCAAAAGTAGGAAGTCTAGAAACACCTTGAGTAACAGGCAAATTTGGCCTTGGAATGTGGAATGAAGCAGGGCAAAGGCTAATAGAGTTTTGCCAAGAGAACACACTGGTCATAGCAAACACCTTCCAACAACACAAGAGAAGACGCTACACATGGGCATCACCAGATGGTCAACACCAAAATCAGACTGATTATATTCTTTGCAGACAAAGATGGAGAAGCACTATACAGTCAGCAAAAACAAGACCAGGAGCTGACTATGGCTCAGATCATGAACTCCTTATTGCCAAATTCAGACTTAAATTGAAGAAAGTAGGGAAAACCACTAAACCATTCAGGTATGACCTAAATCAAATCCCTTATGATTGTACAGTAGAAATGAGAAATAGATTTAAGGGACTAGATCTGATAGATAGAGTGCCTGATGAACTATGGAATGAGGTTCGTGACATTGTACAGGAGACAGGGATCAAGACCATGCCCATGGAAAAGAAATGCAAAAAAGCAAAATGGTTGTCTGGGGAAGCCTTACAAATAGCTGTGAAAAGAAGAGAAGCGAAAAGAAAAGGAGAAAAGGAAAGATATAAGCATCTGAATGCAGAGTTCCAAAGAATAGGAAGAAGAGATAAAAAAAGCCTTCCTCAGTTATCAATGCAAAGAAATAGAGGGAAAGAACAGAATGAGAAAGACTAGAGATCTCTTCAAGAAAATTAGAGATACCAAGGGAACATTTCATGCAAAGATGGGCTCGATAAAGGACATAAATGGTCTGGACCTAACAGAAGCAGAAGATATTAAGAAGAGGTGGCAAGAATACACAGAAGAACTGTACAAAAAAGATCTTCACCACCCAGATAATCATGATGGTGTGATCACTCACCTAGAGCCAGACATCCTGGAGTCCTAAGTCAAGTGGGCCTTGAAAAGCATCGCTACGAGCAAAGCTAGTAAGGTGAAAGAATTCTTATTGAGCTATTTCAAATCCTGAAAGATGATGCTGTGAAAGTGCTGAACTCAATATGCCAGCAAATTTGGAAAATTTAGCAGTGGCCACAGGACTGGAAAATGTCGGTTTTCATTCCAATCCCAAAGAAAAGTAATGCCAAAGAATGCTCAAACTACCACACAGTTGCACTCATCTCACACTCTAGTAAAGTAATGCTCAAAATTCTCCAAGCCAGGCTTCACCAATGAACTTCCAGATGTTCAAGCTGGTTTTAGAAAAGGCAGAGGAACCAGAGATCAAATTGCCAACATCCGCTGGATCATGGAAAAAAGCAAGAGAGTTCCAGAAAAACATTTATTTCTGCTTTATTGACTATGCCAAAGCCTTTGACTGTGTGGATCACAAGAAACTATTGAAAATTTTGAAAGAGATGGGCATACCAGACCACCTGACCTGCCTCTTGAGAAACCTCTATGCAGGTCAGGAAGCAACAGTTAGAACTGGACATGGAACAACAGACTGGTTCCAAACAGGAAAAGGAGTACATCAAGGCTGTATATTTTCACCCTGCTTATTGAACGTATATGCGGAGTACATCATGAGAAATGCTGGGCTGGAAGAAGCACAAGCTGGAATCAAGATTTCTGGGAGAAATATCAATAACCTCAGATATGCAGATGACACCACCTTTATGGCAGAAAGTGAAGAGGAACTAAAAAGCCTCTTGATGAAAGTGAAAGAGGAGAGTGAAAAAGTTGTCTTAAAGCTCAACATTCAGAAAACGAAGATCATGGCATCTGGTCCCATCGCTTCATGGAAAATAGATGGGGAAACAGTGTCAGATTTTATTTTTGGGGGCTCCAAAATCACTATAGATGGTGACTGCAGCCATGAAATTAAGACGCTTACTCCTTGGAAGGAAAGTTATGACCAACCTAGATAGCATATTGAAAAGCAAAGACATTACTTTGCCAACAAAGGTCTGTCTAATCAAGGCTATGGTTTTTCCAGTGGTCATGTTCTAATGTGAAAATTGGACTGTGAAGAAAGCTGAGCACCGAAGAATTGATGCTTTTGAACTGTGGTGTTGGAAAAGACTCTTGAGAGTCCCTTGGACTGCAAGGAGGTCCAACCAATCCATTCTAAAGGAGATCTATCCTGGGTGTTCTTTGGAAAGACTGATGCTAAAGCTGAAACTCCAGTATTTTGGCCACCTCATGCGAAGGGTTGACTCATTGGAAAAGACCCTGATGCTGGGAGGGATTGGGGGCAGGAGGAGAAGGGGATAACCCAGGATGAGATGGCTGGATGGCATCACCGACTCAATGGACATGAGTTTGAGTGAACCCTGGGAGTTGGTGATGGACAGGGAGGCCTGGCGTGCTGCAGTTCATGGGACTGCAAAGAGTCAAACACGACTGAGCGACTGAACTGAATGGAACTGAACTGAACTGAGTACATAAGAAAGTGAGCATTTTGGGAAAATTCTAATATACTGCTTTGGCACTGTATGACAGTGTCATTAGAAATAGTACAAAGAGTCCAAGATTCAGGGCAGAGATGGGGGCATGTGGATAGGTATCTGGGCTTATTGTCACTTCTTTCTAAGTCATTAATTTTTAACCAGGAACCATGAGGATAGTAACCATATCTATCTTATTTATTCTATGTTGTGCCTAGTGCCTAGGATGAGTTCTGGCACATTAAAGAGGTGCTTAATAAATATTTTCTAATTTCACTGATTATATGAAGGAGATTGGATTATATGAAGGAGACAGGAATGAGTGAATTTAATTCAGATGACCATTATATCTACTACTGAGGGCAAGAATCCCTTAGAAGAAATGGAGTAGCCATCATGGTCAACAAAAAAGTCTGAAATGCAGTACTTGGATGCAATATCAAAAACGACAGAATGATCTCTGTTCATTTCCAAGGCAAAGCAGTCAACATCACAGTAATCCAAGTCTATGCCCCCTGACCAGTAATGCTGAAGAAGCTGAAGTTGAATGGTTCTATGAAGACCTACAAGAACTTCTAGAACTAGCACCGAAAAAAGATGTCCTTTTCATTATAGCGGGCTGGAATGCAAAAGTAGGAAGTCTAGAAACACCTGGAGTAACAAGGCAAATTTGGCCTTGGGGTACAGAATGAAGCAGGGCAAAGGCAAATAGAGTTTTGCCAAGAGAATGCAATGGTCATAGCAAACAACCTCTTCCAACAACACAAGAGAAGACTCTACACATGGACATCACCAGATGGTCAACACTGAAATCAGATTGATTATATTCTTTGCAGCCAAAGATGGAGAAGTTCTATACAGTCAGCATAAAAAAAAAAGAAAAGAAAAAAAGACCAGGAGCTGACTGCAGCACAGACCATGAACTCCTTATTGCCAAATTCAGACTGAAATTGAAGAAAGTTGGGAAACCACTAGCCCATTCAGGTATGACCTAAATCAAATCCCTTATGATTATACAGTGGAAGTGAGAAACAGATTTAAGGGCCTAGATCTGATAGACAGAGTGCCTAATGAACTATGGACAGAGGCTCTTGACATTGTACAGGGGGCAGTGATCAAGACCATTCCCAAGGAAAAGACATGCAAAAAGGCAAAATGGTTGCCTGAGGAGGCCTTATAAATAGCTGTGAATAGACGAGAAGCAGAAGGCAAAAGAGCAAAGGAAAGATATACCCATTTGAACAAAGAGTTCCAAAGAATAGCAAGAAGAGATAAGAAAGCCTTCCTCAGTAATCAATGCAAAGAAATAGAGGAAAACAGTAGGATGGGAAAGTCTAGAGATCTCTTCAAGAAAATTAGAGATACCAAGGGAACATTTCATGCATGTCAAAAATGGTACAGACCTAACAGAAGATATTAAGAAGAGGTGGCAAGAATACACAGAAGACCTATACAAAAAGATCTTCATGACCCAGAATCATGATCGTGTGATCACCAACCTAGAGCTAGTCATCCTGGGAAGTCAAGTGGGCCTTCAGAAGCATCACTACGAACAAAGCTAGTGAGGTGAAAGAAGTCCAGTTGAGCTATTTCAAATCCTGAAAGATGATGCTATGAAAGGGCTACATTCAACATGCCAGCAAATTTGGAAAACTCAGCAGTGACCACAGGACTGGAAAAAGTCAGTTTTCATTCCAATCCCTAGGAAAGGCAATGCCAAAGAATGCTCAAACTACTGCACAATTGCACTCATCTCACATGCTAGTAAAGTAATGCTCAAAATTCTCCAAGTCTTCAACAGTACATGAATCATGAAATTCCAGATGTTCAAGCTGGATTTAGAAAAGGCAGAGGAACCAGAGATCAAATTGTCAACATCCACTGGATCATCGAAAAAGCAAGAGAGTTTCAGAAAAATATCTACTTCTGCTTTATTGACTAAGCCAAAGCCTTTGACTGTGTGGATTACAATAAACTGGAAAATTCTGAAACAAATAGGAATATCAGACCACCTACTGCCTCTTGAGAAATCTGTATGCAGGTCAGGAAGTAACAGTTTGAACTGGACATGGAACAACAGACTGGTTCCTAATAGGAAAAGGAGTACGTCAAGGCTGTATATCTGCTTATACCTCTGTCACACTGCTTATTTAGCTTATACGCAGAGTATATCATGAGATATGCCAGGCTGGATAAATCACAATCTGGAACGAAGATTGTCAGCAGAACTATCAATAACCTCAGATATGCAGACGACACCACCTTTATGGCAGAAAGTGAAGAAGAACTAAAGAGCCTCTTGATGAAAGTGAAAGAGGAGAGTGAAAAAGTTGGCTTAAAGCTCAACATTCAGAAAACAAAGATCATGGCATCTGATCTCATCACTTCATGGCCAATGGATGGAGAAACACTGGAAACAGTGGCAGACTTTATTTGCAGGGGCTCCAAAATCACTGCAGATGGTGACTCCAGCAATGAAATTAAAAGACACTTACTGCTTGGAAGAAAAGTTATGACTAACCTAGACAGCATGTTAAAAAGCAGAGACATTACTTTGCCAACAAAGGTCTGTCTAGTCAAAGCTATGGTTTTTCCATAGAGTTGGGCTATAAAGAAAGCTGAGTGCTGAAGAATTGATGCTTTTGAACTGTGGTCTTGGAGCAGACTCTTGAGAGTCCCTTGGACTTCAAGGAGATCCATCCAGTCCATCCTTAAGGAAATCAGTCCTGAATATTCATTGGAAGGACTGATGTTGAAGCTAAAACTCCAATACTTTGGCTACCTGATACAAAGAACTGACTCATTTGAAAAGACCCTGACGCTGGGAAAGATTGAAGGCGGGAAGAGAAGGGGACGACAGAGGATGAGATGGCTGGATGGCATCACTGACTCAATGGACATGAGTTTGAGTAAACTCCGGGAGTTGGTGATGGACAGGGAGGCCTGGCGTGCTGTGGTCCATGGGGTCACAAAAAGTTGGACACGACTGAATGAGGAACTGACTGATGAAGGTGACATTTTATTTTCTGTATTTATTACACCTAGTGTAATTTACCCTTACTACTTTTTTTTCTCCAGTTTTATTGAGAGACTGTTGACGTATAGCACTGTATACTTTTAAGGTATATACCTTTATTACATTCTAAAATAAAGAGTGAGCATTATTAGTCTTCAAGAAATAAATGGATCCAGGAACCTATAATTGGTGATTTCAAATGAAAGCCAGTATTTGAAAAATAGTCTACCTTAGGTGATTTGCTAAACACTATGTAATTCTCAACTGTTGACTGAAAAAAAAAAAACAAAACACAACATGTAAGTTGTGAGTTAAGATTTATTGGGGGGCAAATAAGGACTATAGCTCAGGGGACATCTCAGCTCTGAGACTCTGCACCAGAGAGGTAGGGTGAAGGTCAGCGTTACACATGTGGGGATGTGAAGGGGGATACATGCAGTCAGGCGCCTGTTTTGGCAGAGGCTTGCTGCTAGTCATGTGGTGCAGATATCTCCATTAATGATTTTAGTGCTTTTCTAGATATGGGGAAATGCAAGAATTTGGGCTCATAAAATCTTCTCCTGAAAATATCTAACTATATGAAAGCCTGCTCTGCCAATTTTCCTCAGAGCACAAAGTGCCTCCTTCCTGATCTACCCCAAACTCCTTTCAGGGTATATTGGAGGTCAGCAGTTGCAGTGGCTACTGACTTCATCCTTGTGGAGGCAGATGGTGAATGCCTTCACAAGGCACTGATTTTTAGACAGCAAAACCAAAATAAAAATAATATATGTTGAATGCCAATAATGTGGTAGGGTTTTACACTATGTAGTAAGATATTACAAATACTCCCATTTTAGAGATGAGGAAACTGAAGCTGAGAGATGTTAAGTCTCTTCCCTGATATCACAAGGTGAAGTGAAAGACATGGGTTCAATCTGGGTCTGTCTGACTTCCTGCTCTTTCTACTTTACAAGTTTGTCCTTTGCAATGACGGTAGTCTGCATAAAAAAATTGCTCCAAAAGACAATGCAACATTATATTTGAATCAGATTCATCCTAAGCAGTTTTTTACCCCATAAATTCAAAATTGTTTCCTAGCAGTGTTATCTTGTTTTAAAATGTATTTTTTTCTTCATATACTTTTTTTAAAATTTTAATTGGAGGTTAATTACTTTACAATATTGTGATAGTTTTTGCCATCACTTCAGTTCAGTTGCCCAGTCGTGTCTGACTCTTTGCAACCCCATGAATTACAGAACGCCTGGCCTCCCTGTCCATCACCAACTCCTGGAGTTTACCCAAACTCATGTTCATTGAGTTGGTGATGCTATCTAATCATCTCATCCTCTGTCATCCCCTTCTCCTCCTGCCCTCAATCTTTCCCAACATCAGGGTCTTTTCAAATGAGTCAGCTCTTCGCATCAATCCTTCAAAATATTTGAATTTCAGCTTCAACATCAGTCCTTCCAATGAATACCCAGGACTGATTTCCTTTAGGATGGACTGATTTGATCTCCTTGCAGTCCAAGGGACTCTCAAGAGTCTTCTCCAACACCACAGTTCAAAAGTATCATTTCTTCTGCGCTCAGCTTTCTTTATAGTCCAACTCTCACACCCATATATGACTACTGGAAAAACCGTAGCCTTGACTAGACGGACCTTTGTTGACAAAGTACTGTCTCTGCTTTTTAATATGCTGTCTAGGTTGGTCATAACTTTCCTTCCAAGGAGTAAGCGTCTTTTAATTTCATGGGTGCAATCACCATCTGCAGTGATTTTGAAGCCCCCCAAAATAACATCAGCCACTATTTCCACTGTTTCCCCATCTATTTGCCATGATGTGATGGGACCAGATGCCATGATCTTCGTTTTCTGAATGTTGAGCTTTAAGACAACTTTTTCACTCCTCTTTCACTTTCATCAAGAGGCTTTTCAGTTCTTCTTCACTTTCTGCCATAAGGGTGGTGTCAGCTGCATATCTGAGGTGATTGATATTTCACCCAGCAATCTTGATTCCAGCTTGTGCTTCTTCCAGCCCAGCGTTTCTCATGATGTACTCTGCATATAAGTTAAATAAGCAGGGTGACAATATATAGCCTTGATGTACTCCTTTTCCTATTTGGAACCAGTCTGTTGTTCCATGTCCAATTTTAACTGTTGCTTCCTGACCTGCATACAGGTTTCTCAAGAGGCAGGCCAGGTGGTGTGGTATTCCCATCTGTTTCAGAATTTTCCACAGTTTATTGTGATCCACACAGTCAAAGACTTTGGCATAGTCAATAAAGCAGAAATGTATGTTTTTTGCCATACATTCACAAGAATCAGCCATGGGTCTACATATGTTCCCCATCCTGAACCCCCCTCCCACCTCCCTCCCCATCCCATCCCTCTGGTCATCCCAGTGCACCAGCTCTGAGCACCCTGTCTCATGCATCGAACCTGGACTGCCAATCTATTTCACATATGATAATATACATGTTTCAGTGCTATTCTCTCACATCATCCCACCCTCGCCTTCTCCCACAGAGTCCAAAAGTCTGTTCTTTACATCTGTGTCTCGTTTGCTGTCTTGCATATAGGGTCATCATAAATTCCATATATATGTGTTAATATACCGTATTGGTGTTTTCTGACTTACTTCACTCTGTATAATAGGCTCCAGTTTCATCCACCTCATTAGAACTGATTCAAATGCATTCTTTTTAATGGCTGCGTAATATTCCATTCTGTATATGTGCCATGGCTTTCTTATCCATTTGTCTGCCACTGGACATCTGATTAGTAGCCTTTTAAGCAATGTGGAAGCACATTTTATTGGGTTCAGAGAATTTCCCTCAAGTAATACTGTATAGCCAAATTGCTTTTCCTGACAGGCACCTAACTTTCCTCCTGGGTGAAGGTGGGAGAAGAGAAGGAGCTCACAGTTGAAACCCATTCATAGTTTGAGACCCTGGAAAACACTATAAAGCAGAAAGCGAATTATATACCTTTTTTTCAAAGATGGAATTCTAACTGACTTAAACTACAGAATTTAATTCATTGGGTAGGTATCTGGGATTACTTTAACTATATTGCGACTTTTTAAAAACTTGAAGTATGTTGGTAAGCATTGTGAAGATCTTTGCAAATAATATTAAATATATTAAGTAAAAATTAAAGTTTCTTTATCTCCTTTCTTCTAATTGGTAAACTGAGTCAAAGACATATCTTCTTTTAAGCCTTTTTCTGTGTATGGTAAAAACATTACCTTGGTGTTCTCTACGTTGGAAC
Organism: Ovis canadensis; assembly: GCF_042477335.2. Classification (NCBI taxonomy): domain Eukaryota; kingdom Metazoa; phylum Chordata; class Mammalia; order Artiodactyla; family Bovidae; genus Ovis; species Ovis canadensis. The sequence continues at coordinate 149,384,957 of NC_091246.1, read as the reverse complement.
ATACATAGGAACCACTCATTTTTACATCTGCAGAGCACCCCATGTTATGAATGTGTCATTACTCATTTAACTATTTCCATTTGGAAAGACGTGTGAAATTCTTTTCAATTTTTCACTGTTACAAGTAGTGCTATAGAAGGCACTTATGTATTTCCAGAGAATATGCTCCTAGACGTAGAATTGCTGGTCAAAAGAGTTGGACATTCAAAACTTCTGACAGTGCCAAATTACTGAACAAAAAAAAACTGTGTCTGCAGTGAAGTAGGCAAAAGCCTGCCAGCACATCCCTTTGCCAACATAGAATATCATCAGTCTTGAAATCTGCCAGTCTAGTGTGTGTGCTTTGTTGGTATCTCTGGGTTTTAATTTTCCCTTCCCTGATTATTAGAGAGGTTGAGGATCTTTTCATATGTATATTGATAGTGTTTCTTTTTTCTGTTAAGTACATGCATAGAATTCAAAATACTCCCAGTTTCTCAATGATTTTTGCTTTTAGATTTGACTGAAATAGTCCAGAGGGTAGTCAAACTTTACCCAGGAAATAAGAGTATGTGCGCAGATAATTATTTTCAAAATAAAAAGCATATTTCTTTTTGTGTATTTTTTTTTACTATAAAAGTAAGTCATGATAATGATAAGAAAAATAAAATCCAGGTGTGCAGGGAACTATTTAAAAAAAACTACTAAGAATACACTTAAGAAAAATGTTAAAATCTCTTAACAATAACAATCCAGAGGTACCACTATCAACATTTAGGTGGATATATATATTTTATATTATTTTGTAGCATACTGGTTTACAAAATTAATAAAAGATATTAGAGCATATTATTTTTAAACTGCAAGTATTTTAAATTGTAATTTATTTTGTTTTTATTATGAAAATAATGCACACTCACGGTAAAGCACACAAATGCCTAGGAAAGTATGATATGGAACTCAAAACTTCATGCTCAGCCCTGCTGCTGCACAAGCTAATTTTTTGGTTTGCTAAATCATTTCCTGAACAATTGCCTTATTATTTTGGTATTCAAACCCACGGAGTGTGTAGATGTTAGTTGCTGAGTCGTGTCCAACTCTTTGTGACCTCATGGACTATAGCCTGCCAAGCTCATCTGTCCATGGGATCTTCCAGGTAAGAACACTGGAGTGGGTTGCCATTTCCTTCTCCAAGAGATCTTCCCAACCAAGGAATCGAACCCAGGTCCTGCACTGCAGGCAGATTCTTTCCTCTCTGAGCCACTGGGGCAGCCAATTCAGATCCACGGAGAAAACCTGCTTAAGCAATAATGTAGTGGAAATTCCTTCAACGTATGCACTGGGAATAATTAATCACAGAACTTTGCTTTTCCTGAAGTATCACAAATAAAACACAGCCTTTTGTTATGAAGACATGATTAGAGTCCCATTTCTGCTATTTATTAATAGTCTGACATTAAGAACTGCTTCTCTCCTCCTCAGATGTAAACTGGGATTAGTAACATAGACCTCTCCAAGATAACGCTGAGGATTAAATGACATTACTGCCTGACACATGGCAACTGCCCAATAAATATTCTTGAATTTGAATTATCCAAACTATCCCATATAACTACATTTACCTTATAACTAGATTTACATAGGAAATAATGTTATTTTCACATGCTATAATTTAAATATATATATATTTAGTTATAAATATATAACCAAAAGTCGTTGTGTCTTATCACAAAGACAGCAAACAAGATTTTAATATTGTGACATAAAACATAAGCGCTTCATATTAAGTCTTAACATTTATTATTTTCAAGAAAAAGGCATTTAAATTGTTTGGAGATGGTTATATATCCTAAAAATTGAGACGTGTAAACATGAGCAAGCACATAAAAACTACCAATAGCATCATTTTTTAAGTGACATTAAAGAATCATATTTAATCATGGTATCTCAATATTTCTGTGAAGAATCCATCATGGACAAGGTACTCTTTAAATAGATTTAGACAGAATTATGTCAAAAATTAATATAACACATATTCATGGTATTTTTCAAAACTACTTCTTTAGGAATTTCTATTCCAGTCTAAATAAAGAGAGAATTCACTTTTAGAAATATTTTCCCATTACTTACATTCCCATCCTTTCAACTTTTTTGGTAATTGTTTTACTGAGGATATATATATATATATATATATATATATTACTGAAGAGATAAACACACACACACATATACACACACTGAATATACATAGGCTAGTAAAGAGTTTTATGACTTACTTAAGGGAAACTACTTTTGAATTCTTGAATTCTTAGAATCTGGCTATTTAATCTGCTCTTAGTTATATTGAGATTGCCTGAAGGAATAATTTTGAGCTGGTGTTTCATATTGTGAAGATGGTTCTATTTATAATCTGAGCTAATAGAAACTGCATTTTTATGAAGTCTTCATCTCAGAGTCCTATTAAATCTGGGAAGTACCAGAAATACTTCTCAATTTTTCAATGTAAAAATACATAGCTTTTCCAAGGTTCACAACTATAAACTACAGATTTGTTTGGAAGAGTTGAAAGTTAGGGTAATAAATGTACGTTTAAACTTAAGGGACCAGTTTGAAAGTTTACACTTATAGTCAATTAATCCAAGTTAATAGCAACTGTCTGCTTATGAAACTAGGCTGCTATAGAGCTTGGCCTCTGGCATAGAAAGCTCTGGGGTTTTCTATGCTAGAGAGTTAGGTTTTTTTGCTTTGCTTAAGAAATACACCCTAGTTACTCAACTGTAATTTAAGTTTAAATATGATAGCTCTCAATTACATGTAATATTATTGTTCTCAGTGAACTGTTACATTTTCCTTCCATGTTATTCTATTTGAATCTTCACAAAATTGCTGAAAGATACATCTCCTCACCAGCACTCGAACTGGGAAGAATTGAAGGGATGGGAAATGTGACAGAATCTAACATGACAAGAAGATAGAGACCATATTTTTTCTACCTATTAAAATCCCCTACAAGGCCACACAGGCTCTAGAGTACAATAAAGATTCATTGTTACGGCTGCCTAAAGGAGCTTTCAGTTTTTCTGAAGTCCATATGCTGTAGATGATGTGTCCTTCCACATTTATATTGACATCTAGAGATAATCATCAAAATGACCTTGGAAATGTACAGAGGGAAATAAATCATTAGTCCAGCCCAAAGGTTTTCCTGCAGTCTGTTGCTCATCACTGAAGAATCGTAACATTTTTAGAGTGGGAAGCATACCATGATTTTAAGCAATTTAATTGTCATTATATGCACAGGACCTTGAATATTCTAAGAGCTGGCTAAATAACCCTAGCTTTAGGAAGGAATTAAAGATGTGGTAAAAGGATAAACGATCTTCCTAGGCCCTGGTGATGATTATTAGTGATTTGAGGGCAAAAAAAGACATTAATAAAACATCAACAAAATTTTCAAATATCACTGGTGGTGCATGAACAAAATGGAAAAGAGAAAAGAATTGGATGCCTGAATGAAGGAAAAATGTGATTTTGATGTTGCAGAATATTATTATAAGTAAGGCCTTATTTTAGAGAGAATTTAATACATCAGTACGTCTGTGGATGAATTATAATGTGATCCTGTGGGAAAAAGGAAAATCAAGGGAAACAGAGTGGACGATTTATTTTGAATAGAGGAGGAATGGTATAAACAGCTCAATTAAGTGCCAATAGTTTAGAATTCACTGAGAGTCATTGTCTTCCTGGGACAAATAAATTCTAGCTGTTCTAACTTGCTTTATGTTTTACATAAATGTGAACTAAAATGTGCTTACATCTTTCCTGTTGACAACAGAGCAGCCAGAAAAGGCTTCATCTGCTGAGGAGAAATGAAGATTCACCCGTTATTGTTTTCTAGAACACTGTCAGGGCACAAATCCTTTTAAGTTTCTATATTTAGGCTAATAGAGATACATTTTCACTGCAAAAATCTGGCCCAGCTCTTCTGAATCTTCCCCATTCCTTGCTGTCCTACTTTCTCTGTCTCCAGCTCACATTCACTAGCTATGTCTTAAGAGGCCACCATCATTCCATAGGGGGTTAAGGTTCTCTCATCAGTCATTCTGCCTGGATTCAGGCCTCTGACAAGAACAATTATTTGATGAAACAATCATGATCAGCTTTTCCTCAAACACAGTTTCTCTGCATTTTTAATTTTATCATATAATCCCACTTTCTCCACCTCACATCCTGAAGACTTTTTGTTTTACCTCTGAAGTTGCTCTTTTAGATCCACTTTCTCTTACCCTTTTTCTGTGATCTGCTTCCAGAACTACACAGCTTTCACAATCCCTTCCTGTGCTCTCATTCTTTGATTCCAAATCTGCCTGAGCTTTCAATGCAATTCCAAGGTCATTCTCTTACGGAGGGTTGAAGCTCTTGTTTCACACTGGCTAGGTCAGGCTAATATCCCTAGTCATTTCATCTCCACTCAGAACCCTAGGATAGACACACGGTTATGAGTTCTCCCCACCCCAGTGTGACTCTACAAAAAGATGTTGAAACAGACATTTTAGAAGTTCCCATTAAGAGAAAATGAAGTATCCTTCACAACTTATTTCCAGAGTGCCTATCTATTTTCCCCAAAATCTTTTAGTCGCCCCTATACCCAAGTGAATAGTGGGACTCCCACTGTTTGTCTCTCTACTACTCATCTTTCTCTTTCTCTGTTGTCCCTGAGTGCTAAATTGCAAATGGAGATAGAGAAATTATACATTAAAAACACTCATGTGTATCCAGCAATGGCAGAAATCAGTTTCAAAAGCCCCTGCAGATCTGGATAATGATGATTTCTTTCTAATTCTGGTTGTTCGTTGCTAAAATAGAAAGCTGGGAGCAGAACAAAATTGCATTACCAGAGGAATCTAAATGGTAGCATTTCATAACAAAGTAAAAATAATGTTCACTGATTTGCAAGCTCTGTGGATGTGTCATAAAATATTGGGCTATCATTCTGGATCTGGGAGCAAAACAAAAATATGTGAATTACTCTAAAAAAAGTTCAGAAGTCCAATCAACTTTAGCCTGTAATGTCAACTTGTTCTCACATGAGACAGATACATGGAAGGAAATCTTCAGAGGGTTTTAAAGAGTTTCCAAAGAAGTACAGAAATTCAGTAAATAGAGAAAGTGTGAAAAAGTGTTCATATTTATTTTCAATGAAGAATCTAGCCTATTAATTTTCATGATGTGATGATAAACAACAGAAGACCCTACATCCTTGTTTACAGACATTTTATGAAGAACACTATCCTCCAAAATATTGAGAACTCATGTTGCTGGGAAGGCCAGTGTCCTAACAAAATCTGTGACCCATTCTGTTGCCCTACATTTTCATTTATAAGCATGTTGGGCAGAGTGGCTCAAATGGAAATTTAATTGAAAGAGAAAAAAGCTATTAGTTTTTATGCAAATAGGTAAATTATGACTTCATGGAATTTCTGATTAATATATTACCAAAATCATCATATCACAGAAATTCTACTTCCTGTTCTCTTAAGCCCATTCCCTTCAGACTCCTACAGCCATCTCTATTAGTAATCTAGAGAGAAAACTAACCATCTCTTTTAGTATAATACTTATCCTCCATCAGCCAGTGTTAAGGTGAGATAGGCTTTGGTGTTGGCAACAGGTGGCTCAGACAGTAAAAGCTGCAATGCGGGAGACCTGGGTTCGATCCCTGGGTCGAGAAGATCCCCTGGAGAAGGAAATGGCACCCCACTGCAGTACTCTTGCCTGGAAAATCCCATGGACCGAGGAGCCTGGTGGGCTGCAGTCCATGGGGTCACAAAGAGTCAGCCACGACTGAGTGACTTCACTTCATGGATGTGATAGGATAATAAAAATCAATATTTTTGAATTCACTGTGGACTAGTACTCTGGAAATCACCTTATATGCATATCTTCTTTAATCCCCAGCAACCTAAAAGGTACAAGCTATCAATATCTCTATATACAGCTATCTATAAACCCCGTATGTCCCCTTCCTTCACTGAAAATGTTAGTGTCTTATTGTTACACTCCCTAACATCATATCTTCATAACCTAATTCTTGGTTATATCAATGTCCAGGCAGATAAGGAGAAGGCGATGGCAGCCCACTCCAGTGCTCTTGCCTGGCAAATCCCATGGACGGAGGAGCCTGGTAGGCTGCAGTCCATGGGGTCGCTGGGAGTCGGACACGACTGAGCGACTTCACTTTCACTTTTCACTTTCATGCATTGGAGAAGGAAATGGCAACCCACTCCAGTGTTCTTGCCTGGAGAATCCCGGGGACAGGGGAGTCTGGTGGGCTACCTTCTCTGGGGTCGCACAGAGCCGGACACGACTGAAGCGACTTAGCAGATGCAGCAGCAGCAGCAGGCAGATAACCCTTCCAGTGGCAGGTTTCTGACTACCTTCTCCAATAACTTTATGTTTTGCTTTCTTTCTGTGTATATACCACACAGCTTTTCATATCCAATCATTGTAGCCCTTCCATGAGCTCAGTCTCACTGGAACTCTTCTGTGATCACCATTCTCTAACTACCTCCTGTCTTACTTGCTTTCTCCCTCTAGTAATATGAATCTTGTAATTCTTCAGTCTCTTAAGGACTTACCATGCATGGATCTCACCACCTTTATACTCATGTCTTCCTTTCTTCCCCTAATAAACTAGATTCAGTTCAGTTCAGTCGCTCAGTCGTATCCGACTCTTTGCAAGCCCATGAACCGCAGCACACCAGGCCTCCCTGTCCATCACCAACTCCTGGAGTCCACCCAAAACCATGTCCATTGAGTCAGTGATGCCATCCAACCATCTCATCCTCTCATCCCCTTCTCCTCCTGCCCTCAATCTTTCCCAGCATCAGGGTCTTTTCAAATGAGTCAGCTCTTTGCACCAGGTGGCCAAAGTATTGGAGTTTCAGCTTCAACATCAGTCTTTCCAATGAACACCCAGGACTGGTCTCCTTTAGGATGGACTGGTTGGATCTCCTTGCAGTCCAAGGGACTCTCAAGAGTCTTCTCCAACACCACAGTTATAAACTAGATTACATTGCCCATTATTATAATCACTTCCTTAAATTTATCCTCAACTCCCTTTGCCCATCTCTCCCACTTTATAGTACATTCCTGGCATGCTCTGACCCCAGGTTCAACCTAACACTGCCTGTTTTAGACCTATTTCCAGTTGAATGTGATTGGAGAAAAATGTACAACTATACTGATTTATTTCTTTTTAAACTTATAACTACTAATTTCAACTGAGCTTTGCTGGTAGTCACTAATTCGATCATATTCTCCAGGTTCACTAAGTTCCTTCGAGTTCAAAAGACATTCTTTCTCTTCTTACAATAAATTTCTAACATCTCTTCCTGACATCTTTGTGATCAGCTTATGATCTTGTTTACTACTTCACTGAGAAATAGAAGCAGAAGAGAAATGGTGCAGGCTCTCCTCCATAGCTCTACCTTCCGTTAATATTTGTCACTATGGATGAACTGTTCGTGTTGCTCTCCAAGACCAGACACTCAGTGTATACATGAGATCTCATTCTTTGTTGCCTAGCCAAAGAAATTACTCTGATATTTACTCTTCTTTCCCATATCATCAGTATCTCCCTCTATTATGTCAGTTTTATCAGCATGTAAGTATGCCTTTTTTTTTCCTCTAAAAGTGAAGTCTCTTTTCTTTCACATCACCTTCCATCTATGCCTCATTACTATCCACACACTTAGCAAAACTCCTTGAAAGAGTTATTTACGCTCTCTGGTCACGCATTGCCCCTACCACCTCATCAAAGCTGCTTATCAAGGTCACAGTGGCCTTTGAATTTCTAAATAAAATAAAATTGAATTCTCAGTCTTCCACTTACCTGACCCATCAGTAGCTTCGGAGAAAGGTGATCACTTCCTCTTGTTCACTCTCTTATTTTATTTTTTTGCTTTCTTTACTTTACACTCATAATTTTCTTTTTGCCATGTTTGCCAACTCTTCTGTTTCCTTTGCTGCTTATTCCTCATTTCCCCAGTAGCTAAATACTAGAGTGCACAGAACTCAGTTCTCAGACTGCCTCTCTCTTTTATCTACAATCTAGAGGCTTTATGTATATAATTTGTTCACTGGAAAATGTTAATCTTGAGCTTAAAGACCTTCCATAAAATTCAGCTCATATATAGATTGAACTATCTATCTGACTTCTTCACTTAAATATATAATAGACAACTCAAAGTTATTTTTATCTAACCTAAACTCCTATTCTGATTTATTCCTTGGGAAATTTTTGCAGGATTTCCCAGTAAAAGCGCTAACACCCTCTTTATAATCACACAGGTGACAATCCTTGGAGTCAAGGTTGTCTCCTCTCTTTTCCCACACCCCAAATCCAGCAAGTCTTTTTTTTTTTTTACACTACTCCAAAATGTGTTCAAAATAAACCATGTCTTATCACCTTCACTTGATTCAAACTTCCATCATTTTTCATCTGCTTCATTGCTAACAGCCTCTAAAATGGCCCTCTTTCTAGCCTTCCTCTCCCATGATATATTTTCAACACAGCAACCAGAGTTATCTTTAACCTTATTCAGATCATCTGCTTTTCTGCTCAAGATCCCCGAGTGACTATTTCGCTCAAAGTCCTTACAAGAGGCTGCAAATGATAGTCCTGTCTGCTCTCTTCTGATACCGTGTGACTACCTCCCCCACAACTTGTCTCCTCCTCTCTCCTTCCCTTGCTCACTCTTTTCCAGCATTCTTGCCTCCTTGTTATTTATGGAACAGGCCAGTTCTTGTGTAGTTGCTGTTTCTCTTTCCCTGGAATTCTCTTCACTGTAGATACTCTCATGGCTCACCTCCTTCAGGTCTCTGCTCAAATATCACTTCTCAGTGAGACTTTTCCTAATCACTGCCTGAAATTTCCCATCTTCCTCGTCCATCCTATCACTTTACCCCCATGCCCTGTGCACTTTCCATATGTTAGAGTGTATATTTTAGTTATTTTCTTATTATCTATTTATTTTCTTTCTCCCCTCCTTCCCTTACGTCTACTAAAATGAAAGTTCCTTGAAAATGAGAATTTTTTCTGTGCTTAGAAAAATGCCTGAAACATAATCTGTGTCCCAAAGGTATTTTTTTCATGAATGACTTGAGTTTCTATTTTAAATATGAGGCTTAGAAAGTGTAAACCCCAAACCATAGAGCAATAAGCTGTGATGCTGGGAACAGAACCCAGACACTCTAAATCCTGTGCCTTGCCAAGTAGTCTTCACCTAAACCTGTTTACCAGTTACTGGAGTAGGAGCTCGAGTGACAATGACTATCCATACTTTACTTGTTTGGTAATAGTGAAGCTGAGATAGTTAGAGAAAAGAGAAGTCATACTTTCAATAGAAACTGAAAAATAAAATGAAAACAATGAGGAAAGGCTCTTAGAGCAGTCTTATGAATTCAGAGGCTGAATAAATAAGTAGGACTAGGCAGAGGAGAAAAGAGGAGGTATTTTTGATAGGAATAACATGTTCAAAGGCATGGAGGTATAGGATTGCATTATATAATAGGGCATTATATATGTGTGTGTTATTATTTTGTATTAGCTTTTTTCCATCCCCCCCCCCCCATTAGTGGGATGGAGATAAAACATATAGGATTTGATAGAAAGTAAGAGGCTTCCTGGAGAGAAGGCAATGGCACCCCACTCCAGTACTCTTGCCTGGGAAATCCCATGGACGGAGGAGCCTGGTGGGCTACAGTCCATGAGGTCACTAAGAGTCGGACACGACTGAGCAACTTCACTTTCATTTTTCACTTTCATGCATTAGAGAAAGAAATGGCAACCCACTCCAGTGTTCTTGCCTGGAGAGTCCCAGGGACAGAGGAGCCTGGTGGGCTATGGGGTCGTACAGAGTTGGACACGACTGACACAACTTAGCAGCAGCAGCAGCAACAAGAGGCTTCCTGAGGCAGGAAGCAGAATCTATATGGTGGAGGGTCTTGGGGCCATGCTAAGTATGCTAATAGTGAGTCACTCAGGAGGTTAGTGGAGAGGGTGGTTTCTTTGATTACATTGTGTTTGAGATGGCCCACCTGATGGCCATCTGGTGGTATAAAAAGGGAGAGCAGGGACTAGAGCAGCACAGTGGTCCAGCTCAGTGAGAAAGCCTGGGCAAAGGCAGCCATAGTTGGGATGTGGCTAGAGGGGCAGAATTAAGAAACATTTGATGGAGAAGTCAGTGCTTAATTAAGTGGAATTAGGTGTAAGGGCAGGAAAGCATTGAGCATGATTCTACATTTCTTGGCTTCAGCAACACGGGTGGCGTTGCTGGACTAAGATATGGAATGTGAGAGAGAAGCATGTCTGGTGGAAATATCTACAGATTCGTTGTCTGACACAGTGACTTTGGGGACACCTCAGGGAAATCCAAGTGATGAAATGACTCTGAAGTCTAAAGAGAGATCAAGGTCAGAGATATAAACATAGAGGTCACCTGCAAAAAAGTGAAAATAAAACCCTAAGAATGGATCAGACTGCCAAGGCAAGAACAGGGAATAGGGAGAAGTGGGTGGAGAATGCTGGGGGATACCAGGTGGGAAGGGTTGCAGAGAAGAGGGCTGGATAAAGAGGAACCTGCCATGGCAACCAAGAATCAGAAGTTGGAAAAGTAGAAAATGCCTGGAGGGATTTAATGCAAGTGACAGAAACTGAACACATAAAAAGGGCTGAAAAATTAAAAACAGTTTCTTCTGGAAAGGCCAGTTTTAAAGGAATGATGGAAACAGATGCCTTAGTGAAGACTAGATGAGAGATGATAAATTACAATAATTTTCAAAAATATTGGGTATAAAGAGAGTAGACCAGTATCAAGATGGCAGTGCAAAATGTGCTTTGTTTCATTTTTCAGATGAAATGAGGTGTGTTCTGGGTTGGTATTTGTCCTAAAGACATGAAAATTATTCACTAGTTGCTTATGGCTCCTATTAGATATGAGAGGTAGATTTTCCCTATTCTGATTGGTCAGAATCTAGAGTCATCAGTCAGTATCCAGAGTCATTGCTAAATATTTTTTATATTCTCCTTAGTGTGATTGGGAGAAGGCAATGGCAGCCCACTCCAGTACTCTTGCCTGGAAAATCCCATGGACGGAGGAGCCTGGTGGGCTGCAGTCCATGGGGTCGCTAAGAGTCGGACACGACTGAGCGACTTCACTTTCACTTTTCATTTTCATGCACTGGAGAAGGAAATGGCAACCCACTCCAGTGTTCTTGCCTGGAGAATCCCAGGGATCGGGGAGCCTGGTGGGCTGCCGTCTCTGGGGTCGCACAGAGTCGGACACGACTGAAGCGACTTAGCTTAGCTTAGCTTAGCTTAGTGTGATTATAGGCTAAAAGGGAGAAAGTAGAAAAGGAATGGTTGAAGATGTGGAAGAATGGCCATTATTCATAGCAGAGGTCAGCAAACTATGGTTGAGAGTCAAGTCTGACCTGCTACTTATCGTATTTGCTCATAGAATGTTCTAACATTTTTTAATAATTGGAAAAAAGAAAAATAACATTTCATGACTCATAAAAATTTCAAATTTCAGTGTCCATATGTAAAATTGTATTGGAACACAGATGCATTGATTTATCTACATACTGTCTATAGCAGCATTAGCATTGCAACAATAGGGCCGAATAGTTGCAACAAAGACCATATGTCTTGAAAAAGCATAAAATATTTATTATCTGGACTACTACAGAAAAAACTTGTTGACCACTGATTTATAGTGCAATTCCTAAGAAGAGAGAGGGAGAATATGGGATCAAGGGCACATGCAGAGGTATTGGCCAAGAAAAGGAAAAAAGATGCTTCGTCCTGTGAAACAGGGAAAGCGTGATAGGATTGCACAAATATAAACAGTTTTGTAGGGGCTGGAGGAGAAAGGAGAGGGAGCTCCCCTCACCATCACATACACCCCACACTTGAGGTGAAATGTGTTAGCTTCCATCGATCATGACATTCTAGAGGGCAAAAACTATGTCGTATTCATCTCTGTCTCCCACACAGCTTTCAGCACACTACCTTTCTTTCAGCCACTCTCACTAAATATTTAATTGAATCCCAGGTGAAACTCTATTATAAGCACATTCCTAGAAACCTCTGCCCTTAGGGCCTTGCATTTAATTCTCTTACTATCTGAGCCCACATTTATTAAAGTTTGATGTTATGTTTAGAGGTGTAAAGATAATGGAAGCTGGCTTCTCATTCAGTTAATTTCCAGTTCACTAAATGAGTCAATGTAGTCAAAGAGAGTTAATGTTCTTATTAAAATTGGCCTGTTTTCCCTTTTCTTTCAGCCTGAATAGTATTGTATATCTCTAAAGGGTTTTAAAAATAAATACAAATATCAGGTGTTAACACAGATTTTAAAAAAGCTACTAACAATGTAAAAGGAAAATAGAAACCATAGGAAAGTTGAAAAGTTAAGGGGGAAAATTATTATAAAGTAGAATATATGGCAACTCTTTAGTTATTTTATTTAGCCAGCATGTTAGGTTTTAAGAGTTTGAATTCTAACACCTTTGGGTATATACTACTCATTCATTGCCACTATCACAGTTTCTATTGTCTTATACCTACTCGTAGGAATACACTGCCGGCTCAGACCTGGCCTTTAATTACAAATTAAATTTGTAATTGCTAATGAAGAGTCATCTGAAATCATAAGAACAGTGATTAGCTTAAGGTTTATGTTTATCATGACTTAAATATACTTGCACACATACACATACAAGAATATTTACATAAATATACATAAACTCACCCCAATCAGCTCTCTCTTGGAAAACTAACAGCATGACAGTGGTAATCATATGGCAATATATAAATATATCCAACCATCATGTTGTACACTTTAAACTTACACGATATTGTGTGTCAATTATAAGACAACAAATAAGCAAATATAAGTAAGCACCAAATTTTTTAAAAAGTGACAGCATGTATGTGGAAGTGTTAGTGACTTTACCTGTTAATCCATTATGAATGTGAAGGTTGATTTTGCAAGCACTCAGTTATCTAATCTTCTTTAGCCCCCCGCTCCCAATAAATTTTTCCCATCTCCAAAGGGAGCTATTCATGTAGCAATATATGATGATACTTTTCTTGGCATGATCATCCTTATTATTAATCATCTAGCAGGCATAGATTGCTGAAAATAATACTCTGAATTACTGATGATAGCATTATAGTGCCCAAATGAAAGAGAAACACATCTATACATGCAACATAATAGTACGGAAAAGGCAGTGGCACCCCACTCCAGTACTCTTGCCTGGAAAATCCATGGACGGAGGAGCCTGGTGGGCTGCAGTCCGTGGGGTCACTAAGAGTCGGACACGACTGAGCGACTTCACTTTCACTTTTCACTTTCACACACTGGAGAAGGAAATGGCAACCCACTCCAGTGTTCTTGCCTGGAGAATCCCAGGGACGGTGGAGCCTGGTGGGCTTCCGTCTATGGGGTCACACAGAGTCGGACACGACTGAAGCGACTTAGCAGCAGCAGCAGGCCCATTTTCATACTCACAGGCCGCTGCCTGTAAACTAGACACTTGTCTAACAGGTCTAAAGTAAAGGACAAACGTACAGTAAAATGATATAGCAGAAGCTTTGGGGATGGGAGGCAGAGCAAGAGAGAGAGAAGGCATGTATAAAGAAAAAACTCAAAACCTTTTGCATGTTAATCAATTAATTTGGGATATGAAATTTCAAATATGGAAGTTTCCATTTCTTATTTCCAACTGCATTAGTTTTCAAAAAAATACAAATTTTTGGTTCTTTGCTGTTTTCCTCAAAAAAATCACTCTGGTACCAGAAAAAATACCCAAAACAAAACAGTGCATAAAGGTGACAGAAACAGCAATAAAAATATTCTGTTAACTGTTGATCTCTACTGACAGAGGTGCACCTTTAAGATCACTTGTTTTAAATGGTATCCAACTCAGCATAGATAAAGACTAGGAGAAATAGGATATGATTGTCAAGTGAACATGTTTTTTATTAAGTCTCTTATTTAAGGCTTTCTAACTGAACAACATTTAAATGCATTAAACCAAGATAAATGTTGGGAAGCTGAGATTTTTTTTTTTAATGAATGAAATATAATTTATTAGCAGACTAGTCTTTGGAAGGAGTCCCAGTTATTCACAAGTAAAGAAAAAGAATGTATAATAGGACTAGTAGTTGTACTAATGAACAAGATCAGGTTCTATTGTCACCATTTAGCTTTGACACATTAGAATTCAAGGGAATATAGCTAAGTTAAGAGATCTATAAGAACAAATCAGAAAACTATTACATTTGCATTTTAAGTCATCTTTCTAGTCTCCTATTTATCCCATATTATAGGATTACTCTCTGTGATACTTTCCAAAACCAATATCATTTTTAATTCATCCTGTTCCAAGAACAAAAGGTTATATATTGTTATAGTTAAGTCCTATTTCTTGTCTTAGAGAGCTCACAGACTATTATCTTATCTGGAAATTTCTTCATTGTTAAATGATGGGATCAATGGACTTCATCCCTAAAAATTCATTTTTAATAGGAATATCAATTTAAAATATTATACCTATATTCCTAGGGACAGAAGTAGTTTCTTAGTGACTTCTATAAAGATTTTTTGAAAACGCCCCAAGGTACAGGTCTCTTAAATAAGAGAATAATGTAGTTTGCCCCCTTTTTAGCACTCACTTCAAACATAGTTTTCATAACACGTGTGAATAATCTTTATGTGCCCATCTCTTTTCCTGCATCTTCATCTATCAAGTTATTCCATAGCCAACCCAAGCTCTATACTGTCTTTTCTATCTAACCTAAAGCCATGTAGTTCTCACCAAATGATTCCATTCATGCCCCCCCACAACCTCCCCATCTCCAGTGATAGTATCCACCCAAACAGCCAGAAGCCTGGCTCCCCAGTTGAGCTTGAGTTATTCAAATCACTCTGTTTTTGACAAGAAGAAAAGCAATACAGTAATCAGGTGATAAAGTCCTATCTAAAAGCAAAGCTCAAAATGTCTGTGTATAATTTGGCTAACTACTTATCAGATATGAAATTCAGGTCCGTATGGCGAACCAGACATTTTCCCGTTATGTGCTTGGCTTGCAGATCTACTCCATTCGTGATTTGTCTTCAATCTCTAAACTGTTTCACTGGTGTCTATGATATGATTTGGCTCACTGAAGCTTAAACTTTTGAGAAGCAAAAAATGCTATTATTTTTATATTTGGTTATAGCTATCCACTTTCATACAGTGCATTTAGGAACAGGAAGCATCCCTTTAAACACTATCCATTTATCTAACATATAAAAAGAAAGACTTTAATTCCTTATATTAGTTACTAAGGACTATTGCTTGTCAAATACATTTCTCTAGTTAAATAAAAGCCAGAGTGCTTGACTGAAAAGAGCATTAGTCTAAACTAAGAAAATGGTCCCTTGAAATATTTATGTCTTACTTTTCCCATCAGTAAAATGGGATAAAGTTACAAGTGGTGCTTCTTTCTTGCATGGCTACTTAAGGATGAAAGAAATGTTTAAAACATCTCAGGAGAAAATTCAAGTCCATCAAAAGGTTGAATAAATTCAAGTTACCCAGCACAACCCCTTCAAAAGGCCATATGAAATTGGACTCAGAAAGGGAGAATAGTTGAAATGTTTTTTCTTTCTCTCCAAGAATGATTTCTTACTTTTCCAATTTAGTAATGATATTTCTGTTTATTCTGTGCTCTTGATATTCAGTAAAAAGTCATTTCAATTTTGGCAATATATTCACTGAAACCTTTTGGGTTTTATTCTCTCTGCAAATATTATAAAATTGTATTTTTTTCTATAAATTTAGCAGCAACATTTACAAAATTGTTGCAATACAGGTCACCTTATAATCTCTTTGTCCTATGAAATTCTCTACAACTAAACTGAAATCTTACTATTTTCCACAGCACAGTATGTCCCTTGCCTGAAGAGGAAAGAATAGTCAGTTACAGGCAGATTCATGTTGATGTATGGCAAAACCAATACAATATTATAAAGTAATTAGCCTTCAATTAAAATAAATAAATTTAAATTAAAAAAATAAAAACAGATTAAGAAATTCCTACTTTGTAAACCCTTTTTCCTTCTGGTCCATCTGCTGTAGATTTGATGGGGGAGGGGGTTCTCATCATCAATCAATGTCTCAATGAGCATTTCTTATGTTAATAACCATTAGAGTCTTGTGAACTTAATGCTGAATGAATATAAATACAAAGCTCTTCTGTATGCACTATTACTGTGTGGCCATTTTAGTCTATCTAACATAGTTTCATTTAACACATGTCATGAATTGACAGAAAGCTTCTGTTGACAGAAAAAGTGTTCTTGAAATGGCTTACATATTGGCAGACGTGTTGATCTGAAATGTGACATGTTTGTTAAGGCCCATTAGCAAAGCCTGAATACCTCTTGATGTGCAAGTGTCTGTACTCTGAAAGAAACTGACCTCTGACTTCAAAGAGATCACGTTAGGCAAACAAGTACAAGCAAAATCACAGGCCCTGCTCTTGGACATAGCAACAGTTGAAGCATATCTCTTCTGTATTTGGAAGAAAAGGAGGGAAGGGAGAAAAATTGTTGGCAAAGAGGATAGTAATGATGATTGGTACTTGAGGAAAAGGCCCAAGAAGTTTTATCAGTTGGAGAAATTTTTAACAAGGCTGAAAATGTGTTATCAGCTGTGGAACAGCTACTAGAGGAGAGAAATTGTAAGATATCCTGTCTGATCCAATTTTCACAACCCTGTTGTGATGGGTGAGAGGAGGAAGTGTGCACAATCTTTCCAGCTTTTCATCTGTTTTCTATTGAGACAAGCTCAGAAAACACAGACTGGAAGCTGGTGTTAAACAATAATTCTGTCCTCTGAATAGCAACCTGTGTGTTACCAGTGTTATCAAATATTCTAAAGACAGCTATCTAAAA
Organism: Ovis canadensis; assembly: GCF_042477335.2. Lineage (NCBI taxonomy): Eukaryota > Metazoa > Chordata > Mammalia > Artiodactyla > Bovidae > Ovis > Ovis canadensis. Next base: position 149,367,963 of record NC_091246.1, on the reverse strand, counting down.
TCTTTGTACATTTTATGTCTATATTCTAAAAACACTTTTGCAAGAACTTGTTCACAGCATTGAGCATCCCCCAGCGTGAAAGGGTTGTGGGAGGCACTAAAGATATAAATGTGAATAATGTGGAGCCTTTATCTTTGAGATCCCAGTTTATTGGTATCTTTCTAGAAATGCAAGCACATTCTACAGTATGATATTGTAAGGTGGATAGTAGAGTAATAAGTGAAGACATGTGAAAGAGAGAGAAAATTATGGCCTTTTCTCTCTGTGTGCAAGGGATATGGAGATAGGTTTTAAAGGGAAGGCAATTTTGAGCTAAATCTTAAAGGGGGAGCAAGAGTTGATTGATGAAGGAAAGAAGAGAGAATAAGGAAGCAGAGAACCATCTCTCAGTTAATACTGGCCTGTGGTCCAAGAATGGTCTTCTATTCCAGAGTCTCCTATTTATCACCAAAGATTTATGGGTCATTGCAGATTCAAAGTCGCTCCTCAAATTGTCCCCAGCTATGTTATACTTTTCCAGTATATGATTAACTGTAACAAAACTGACAATGGGATATTAGGTTCATAAGTTTTAGCATCATGTCTCTCTGGGATAGCAAGAAAGCCAGAGTTAAATGGCTGGGCACTTGTTTTCCAGGCACTCTCATGCATAAGGAATATTTTGTATGAATACATTAATATTTTCCCAATCAGATGCTTTTACCCCAGGCTTTTCAATTTTTCTGCTGTTGAGTTTCAACTGGAACTACATAATACCCAGCTGTAGATTTTTTATTTTTAATCCCAACGTCTTCTTCCAATTTAAACATGTATCTCTTACTCTAGGGCCCTTACCTTCTTCTGTATGTAAAACAACAATCATCTCCTCCAGGCAAGTAAAATAATGTATTGTAATGTAAGGCTCAGCAGCTCATTCAGGAGTGGGGTTACACACTGAGACCTTCTCGTGCCACCTCTAGTCACCTATTCTGGTCCACTGCCCTGAAAGAAGGCCTGCGAGTAGACGCGTGAACGTTCTTGCAGTACCTCAAAGGTGAATTTAGAAAAACAGCACACACAGTGTGTAGTTGCTTGAAGAAAATGTTGAAAAGGAATCTGTTCATCAATGAAAAAAAAATCACATCTTTGAAAACCTAGTAGACCAGATGGCATTGTGTCAAATCTGGCCTAAGGGTGGAGTGTGGAGGCAGAGTTCAATTTCCTTAATATCTGAAGGCTTAAAATCACAGCAGTTAAAATTGTTTGAACAATAGCCTTAACTTTAAATTCTTTTTCTACAATTAAATTAATTTAGCATAATTAATTTTAATATGAAAATTATAATATCATTAATTTTTCACTGTATCAGTAACAGGAAATAGAACACATAAAATTTAGAAAAAGCCAAAGTCAAAAATCAAAATCACCTGTTACTTGATGTCCAAGAGATAACTACTTTTTATGATTTTGATTCTACTTTTCTAATTATCCTATGCTTAAAACACTGAACTTGCAGTGTGTGTATTGTTTTAAACTCATACACAATCCCTAAATTCCTTTAATTCCTCACCAGTCTTCTTTTATACATTTTAGTTGTAATCATGTTTGTTTATATTTCTGGTAAATTTCTTCACTAATTATTATCTTTTAAACATTTATATTTTTATATAGTCATAATGCTGACTTTAATGGCTATATGATATTCTATGACATTGATAAATATGTAATAAGTAATAAGTATTGATATTAATTACATATATAATAAGTAATATGTAATACTTAACTTGTAGTTTATCAAGTCTTAAATTTATTGCTTCCACCTGGTTTCAGGGTGGCTATAATATATATTAAATTAAAGCAAAGGGAAAAAATAAATAAATAAAGGGGAAGTGAAATAAGGTAGTCATAGGCTTCCTGGGTCAAAGTGCTACTGTACAGACACAATGTAATAAGCATCAGTAGACAACATTAAAGTCACCTCACTGTGCATGGCTGGGAAATGGTAGCAATATAATGCCTAATTTTGTCTCAGTCATCATAATCCCGTTTCATAGATAAATATGGGCTTCCCCCATAGGTGACTCAGTGGTAAAGAATCCGCTTGCCACTGCAGGAGAGGCAGGTTCAATCCCTGGTCTAGGAAGATCCCCTGGAGAAGGAAATGGCAACCCACTCCAGTATTTTTGCCCGAGAAATCTCATAGACAGAGGAACCTGGTGGGCTACTGTCCTAAGGGTTGCAAAAAGTGGGACATGACTTTGTGATGGAATAACAGCAGCAACAACAATCAAAAACTATCAGGCTTCCCAGGTGGCTCGGGTGTAAAGAATCCGCCTGCCAATGCAGGCGATGCAGGTTCGATCCCTGGGTTGGGAAGATCCCCTGGAGGTGGGCATGGTAACTCACTCCAGTATTTTTGCCTGGAGAAGCCCATGAACAGAGGAGCCTGGTAGGCTACTGTCTATAAGGTTGCAAAGAGTTAAATACGACTGAAGTGACAGCATACACATAGATAACTATCAGCAATTACAGAGGCAAAGATTAAAATCTTGCTTTGGCCTCAAAAGAGTAGCAATACCTGTAGTATCCCTGATTGTCAGCTAAAGTTATCAGGAGTCACCCAGGAATCCCTCAGGATTCCAGATAAAATGTATTTACAGTTCTTTCTATTCTTAATCTAAGGTAAGAAATTCTTAGAGTATCTAGACAGAGTTTAAATGAGACTGTGATCAAAAGTCTTTTTTACTATTTATTTGCAAGACTGATGGCTTTCCTTCAATGGCATGTTGAGGTTCCAAATTAAGATAGGTGTGAAAGGTTCTTTAGCCTGATAACCCGAATTAAATAACACCACCGTCTAATACAAAGGAACACATATACACTCTGATCACATGTGTATATAACAATCGTGTGTGTGTGTGTGTGTGTGTGTGTTTGTGTGTGTTTTAGTCTCTCAGTCGTGTCCAACTCTTTGCGACCCCATGGACCCGTCAGGCTTCTTTGTCCATGGAATTCTCTAGGCAAGAATACTGGAGTGAGTTGCCATTCCCTTCTCCAGGGGATCTTCACAACCCAGGGATTGAACCCAGGTCTCCTGCATTGTAGGCAGATTCTCTACTGTCTGAGCCACCGAGGAAGTCAATTATATACCAGTACAATAAGGGTGTATAATTTCCTTCCCTCCAGAGTTAAAAATTAGAGCCAAACATGCTTGGATCATGGTTTCATGTAATAGTGCTCTTTGATAAAAATAGATATGAATAATGAATACTAAACAGGAAGCTGACTATATGAACAGGAAAGAAAATGCATTCCTCATTTCAAAGAAGTCAGTCACTAGCATTAATAGCAAGCCTGGGGATTAAGCTCATTAAAACACCTGCCTAAAGGAGAAATCTAATTTACTTTTTTGTATGTCTTTATGTTGTATGATTAATATAAAGCATGGAGATAGATTTTGTGATCTGGACCATGATCTTAATCTGCATAGAACACTTTTATATAGTTTCCTTATATGAGTATCACAGTTAAGTTCAATTAATGGTATTCCAGATTTGAAGTTTGATTGTGAAGTTGATTGTGTTTTCTTCACCTTTAATCAGGCCACTGAGAGAATGGAGAGAAATGTATATCTGGATAATTGATCTTGTCTGTGAACTGCTCTGCCAGGCACTGAACACTCAGGATGGAATCCTTGTGTTCTTAGGGCCTTGTGCTTTTTCTGGGTGCATTTTAGGCATCCAGTGTTCACCACTGACTGGCTCCATATCTTTAATTAAGTACAAAGACTTTGAGAGTCATGTCACCTAGAGATCATTTTATACACTGCTCTGTTTGGCTGCCGATCTCTTCTCTCCTCAGGAATGCTGAGGCAGATACCCTTTCACGAGGAAGAGAGATCCATGGTCCGTTGTCTGTGCCAATAACGAAATTGTTGGAGAGCTGGATGGCAAAGCTGTTACCGTTAGCATCTTTTACGTGAGCTACATCAAAAGAACCAGGATGTCTCTCCCTGTCGGTGATAATAGCAACTCTTCCCAAGTTGGCACCTCCAGTCACCATGCACAGGTTGCCAGCATTAAATTTGATGAAATCAGTGATATTTCCAGTCTTCAAATCAATTTGAATGATGTCATTCACCTTGATGAGGAATTCGGGGTAGCAGATAGTGTGGGCATCATGGGTCACAGGATGAGGGATTCCTTTTGTGCCCATGAAGATCTGTCTTACTTTCCACAACTGATACTTGGCCTCCTCAGGTATAATATGATGAGCAAAGCAATCCCTGATGTCATAGATCAGAGGAAAATTCTCTCCAGTCTTGCCAATGCTGATGACATCCATAAAATCATCAGGGTAGGTTGTATCAATGTGGACCTTGCCATCAATCTTAACAAAATTCTGTATACAGATCTTTTCTACTTCATCCCTTGGGGCATACTTAAGCCTGTTCCTTCAGTTCAGTCACTCAGTCGTGTCTGACTCTTTGCAACCCCATGAACTGCAGCACACCAGGCCTCCCTGTCCATCACTAACTCCTGGAGTTCACTCAAACTCATGTCCATCGAGTCGGTAATGCCATCCAGCCATCTCATCCTCTGTTGTCCCCTTCTCCTCCTGCCCCGAATCCCTCCCAGCATCAGAGTCTTTTCCAGTGAGTCAACTCTTCACATGAGGTGGCCAAAGTACTGGAGTTTCAGCTTCAGCATCATTCCTTCCAAAGAACACCCAGGACTGATCTCCTTTAGAATGGACTGGTTGGATCTCCTTGGAAAATGACTGGGTGGAAACATTCCCTCAGCTTATGGGGACTGGTAGCTGAATAAGGAGCAAACACACCAGTCAGTGTATCCAGCATGGCATGCTCTGGAGCTGCTACATGTTTCAGGTGCTACTTGGGACCACAAGTCATGGCTGCCCTAGGCATGAAAAGAATTCCTCTGTATTTCTAACACTGGTTACTGATATCATCATCCATGCTGTCCCCCAAATAAAAAATCCTGGATTCAGGGTTCCCCCTCATTCCCACCTAAGTATCTGCTGACCTACTTCCTGAATATCTTTCCTTTCCATAACTAGGGCTGCTACTGTCTTCATTCAGAGCTTTGTAACCTTTTCCTATTGGATATTTCAGCTGTCTCATTTGGTGTCCTTTTTTTCCAGACCTTCTCTCCAGTTCATTCTCCTGAGTCATCTAATAACAAAAGACAGATGAAGTCAAGCAGTTTTTACATCCCCTATAAGTACAAACTGATTCTTAGTTGAATTCCAAATAAGCCAGCATTACAAATGCACAATCCCATATCAAGATCAAATAAACTTACCATTTTCACAGTAAAGTTTTTAACTTCTTCCACATATACATTAGTCATGCCTCAGACTCTGTATATATTTTAGCTCTTCTGCCTAGAATACTCTTCTCCTTTTCTGCAGAAGAACTCTTACTCATCCCTTAAGATTCATTTTCCATATCACCTCTTCTATGAAGCCCACTGTGACTATCTCAAGTAGCATGAAAGCAGTGGAGACACAGTGCATTAAAGTTATACTGTCTGGCTTTGGATACTGACTCTGTCAGTCACTTAACTGACAAGTCACTTAACTAGCCTATTCCTCAGTTTTCTCATCAATGAAATGGAGATGGTAAAAGTAACTTACCTCAGAGGCTTGTTGCAATTGTTATGAGTCCATTTATATGTGTAAAGTAAAACACTTCAGTCTTAGTTAAGTACTTGATAACTATTAGCTATTTTTATATAGCTTATTCACTCCTGTCTTTATGTTCTTATACATTTTTCAATTAGAGGATGTATCCCATTATGTTGTATCTATTTCTTTATATAGGTCCCTCCCTCTCGGTGGAAAACCACTTAGCTTGCTGCCTGTGTCTTAGTCATCTCTTTAACCTGTCAGAGCACTGAATCAGATTCTGAGCATATAGTAGTCAGTGAATGTAAAATGAATATGTGAATGAATGAATGAACCCAGGTAAATAATATGCTAAAACTATTTCTGTATGTCTCATATAAATCAGAGTAGATTCAATCTAGTGAAGTACCTACAGACTTGTGTTAGTGAAATAAAACATAAGAAACTCCTCCCTGTCTTGAACCCCAAAGCAGTGTCATAGCTCTTTTGTGTGCATGCTCACTCACTTGGTCATGTCTGACTTTGAGACCCTACAGACTGTAGCCTGCCAGGCTCCTCTGTCCATGGGATTTCCCAGGCAAGGATACTGGAGTGGGTTGCCATTTCCTTCTCCAGGGGATCTTTCTGACCCAGGGATTGAACCCCCATGTCCTGTGTCTCCTTGTATTGGCAGGCAGATTCTTTACCACTGATAGTTCTTTTACTTATGATATAACCTTCCCGTTGATATGGAAAAGCCACTGGTCCTATTAAATTATTATTTTTTTCTTTTTCTTTTTTTTACCTGCTCAGTTCCATATTTTTGGTCCCATGTTAGACATCTAATTCAGCATAAAAAGAAATCCTTATAATCAAAGTTGATGGTCACTAAGAAATAAATGTATCCTTTGTGTTCTCAGAGAGGATGTTTGCTTCATTTACTCTTTTCTCTGGATAAATGCTGTTTTCTAATGCCTTTGTGCTGATAAAGAGAAAGAAGGGTAGGGGAAAACCTGGATACTTTCCTCTCTGGGTCACTTTGCATAAAGACTTCTTTGCAGCCGTGTTCAGATGATTTATATACATATTGTATATGCAGCAGCAGCAATTATAGCAATACCTACCATTTAACCTGCATCATTCTGCGTGGCTGTTCACTGGCTGCTTAACCTAACATCTGATACTTTGGCAGTCTAGTATCCAAATAGAATGAAGAATCAGAAATATAAAGCTCTAGTAGACTTGTATACTTTGATAGGTAATGGTGTGTGGTTTCGGGGGTGTCTTAGTTTGCATTATCCAAAAGTATCTACCTTTTTAATCTTTGCAGAATTAAGACATATTTTTATTTTCCCAAGTTAGGAATCAAACAGCAGAAAGACACATAAGTGGTCTCCTCTATGTACTTTTCCTATTTAAGGAAGAGCCTGTTTTAGTCTTTTGTAAGCTCCCAAACACAATGTTAACAAAATTTGATGTAAACCAATTTTCACAATATTTGAAAGACAAACTGAGGCCAATACAAATCAAACTACCCATGAAATCACTAAATCTGTTTAACAAAGCTAGTTAGATGCTCTATACTGGTCATATATAATTTGTAACTAAATCACAGAACTGTTGAATTTAACGTAATAAATCAGAGAGCTTGGCTTATCCCACCAATTTAAAATTCCTTCCTTCTTTATGATGAATTCCTTTTTCTTCATTCCTCAGTTGCCAGGGTTTCATCATTTCTCCGTATCTCCTCTTCCTCAGACTCCCTGCTGCCTTGCTCCTCTCCTGCCAGCGTTGACCATCACTTATTCATCACTTTGACCATACCTCCTTTTCTATGCCTCGGGCACTTCCCAGTGTCTCCTATGTTGCACAAAATCTGTGCACTTCATCACACTCTAAGAAGGGGCACCAGACTTCCTTTTTTCTCCTTTAACCTCCCAGCACATGCCTAAATCTCCTGCCACCCAAGCTTCCTCAAAGTTCCTCTTATTATAGTAAAGCTATTGCCTCTGTTTCTGGAATTTTCCCAAAGTGCCATTACTGGGAATTCCCTTTTCTTCTGGCTAGTGAAGCAGTCTCTTCTCTGTTAGTTCAGATACCCCATTTCTGCAATACACTCTTCTTGAATAACTCAGTCTTCATGTGCTTGGACACACTCTGAATTTTTTTTTTCTTTTTTCTCCACCTTCCTAAATTGTATTTTCTTTTAATGAATCTATTAAATTCATCCATTTCACTGAATGTGTGCATGCTAACTCACTTCAGTCATGTCCAACTCTTTGTAACCCTATGGACTGTAGCCCACCAGGCTCCTCTGTCCACGGGATTCTCCATGCAAAAATAATGGAATGGGTTGTCATGCCCTCCTTCTGGGGCTCTTCCCAACCCAGGGATCGAACCCCTGTCTCTTAAGTCTCCTGCACTGTAGGTGGATTCTTTACCACTAGCACTCCCTGGGAAACATGTATGTGTGTGTATTTATATATATATGTATTTGTGTGTGTGTGTATATATATATATTAGACTGCCCTTTCTTGTACTTTTATGTTTATTATGTTGTCTTTGTCCTATACATGTAAAAAGGTTCTAGTTATCAATATCTGAGTAACTACCACAACACTTAGTGCCTAAAACAGCAACCATTTTATTGCATCTTTTGAATTATTTAGGACAAGAATTTGAGAAAAACTCAGCTCAATGATTCTTGCCCCATAGTAACAACTAGGGTAACTTCACGATACACCTTTGGTGGATAGGTAGATTTGGAGGGTTCATGATGGCTTTACATATGGGTTAGGCATCAGGAATGGCCAGAATCCTGGGCTCAGTTCAGATCATTTGATCAGAGTGCTACTATCTGGCTTCTTTGTGACAGTCTTAGTGTAGTTATTCCTCTCACATGGCAACTCAAGCCTCCTGGAAGACTCAAGAGACTCTAAGAGGCTAGAGTGGAAGCTTTATAGTTTCTTAGGAACTAACCTTGAAATCTCCAAAACATCACTTGTGCAGCCACTATTGGTTAAGCAAATCATTAAGGCTAACTTAGAATGAAGGTAAGGGAAATTAAATTCAACCTCTTGATGAGAAGGATACCACAGGAATATGTAGCTAATACATGTTACATATATAGATATACACATCTGGATATGACATTTGATAAGTGATTTTCTGATTTTATGAAACAATATTGAAAAGAAATTATATTCATTGTACCTAAAATACATGTTAAGTCAATAAAATAGTCAAACTGTAGAAAACATATCTCTATTGTACTACTCCTCCCATAACTTGCTAAGCAACTTTTATTTTTTAGCTAGATAGATTATAATCTTCTTGGGTACAGTGTATTTTTCATTTTTATATCCCTAGCAACTCTCTCAATCTTAGTACATAGTAAACTCTCAAATGTTTGTTGAATTGAATTGAGTTAGTCCTGGATTTTGACATTGACGTGGCCAACTTATTGACTTCTTTGAATATACTGTAAAGAAGGGTGAAGGTACCTTGAAAATACAGCCTTATCAAAGATACATCTAACATGACATACTGGTATATGCCAGTATATGTGTGTGTGTGTGTGTGTATGTGTGTGTGTGTACGTGCCAATTAATACGGTTCTAGTTAATGCAGGTGATGGTATCTGTTAATCTTCATCTTTCTTCATGCGGTAGAATTTTCAAGGGACCATTCACTTGGCGTGTCTATATCCAAGTAACTGAATGAATTGGATAGCAAACATTCTGGATTGCTTCTGACAAGCTTTAGTTATTTTCTAGAAAAGAGGGGCAAACAAAATGATTCTAGGGGCAAACAAAATGATTCTATTATGCCTCTTTGTCATCAGAGAAAATTCAAGCTAGTAAGAGTCAATAATAAGAATTGACATATCTTTTTTGAATTCACAGCTTTCCATATACAAAGCAAATTAAAATTTTCTTTTAATCTTGGATGGAATTTCCTTCTTTAAGCTGTGATCTTGTGTTTCTCTAGTAATTTCAAATGTAAAGAACTCTTGGCTGATGAACCTGTTATATAAGCAGAGGCATTGCTGTTCATTGTGTGAGAATCAGAAACTACTGTAATTCTCTTATGTCCCTGACCAAGTTACAGAATTTTGATTGGAAGGACGGGTATATTTTGTAATTTGTTTTAATCCTGAGGCAATTTTGAGATTCATTTCAAATTACTTACTAAATTCATTTCTAGTTTATTTTCTGCAGGTATTAGGGAAAAAAATCACCTCTTGTTTCAGAAAGTCCTATCTACTTACTAGAACTGTTTATCTCTGCTATTAGGATAATGCATTTGAAAATTCTCTTAACTATTCATTAGAATTTTACATCATTTCTCCTTATTTTACTAATATTAGTTGACAATGCTTGGTTAAAACTTATTTAGAGAACTGAAGTATAAAAATATTGCTATTTATTTCCATGACATGTTTTCCAAAGATTTTTCTGTTCCTATTTGCAGACTTGACAAATAAGGCATAAGATGATAGAATAATTCACCAAGGTCATTTAAGACAATAGTAGACCTGGGAAGCTTATATACTGTTTCATGATCATTTTGTTTTTTTCCTAGATCTTTCCAACTCTGTTGTCCATCTTTAAATACCTTTTTCAACATTAATGAATTCAATAAGCTTTTACATTTAATACATTGTTTACAGACTATAGTCTTTCCATTGGAGATATTACTTTACTGATAATTTGTTTAAATTGCTTTCTATTTCTACATCCTTTGTTTTTATTTATAGTTCTTTATTATTATAAATCATTTCTTTATATACATTCACACAAAATTCATATATATGGAATTTTATTTCTAATTTCACAAACTTTGCCCCTCCCTCTCCCCAAAATTTGAAAGTAACTTGGTTTTCTGCTGATTCTTTTTTTCCATTTGGCGACCATTTTATTTCACTGTTTTTGAAGTGATGCAGTAACAGAAAAATGGCTGCCTTTTGTTTATTTCCTTGTACATTAACATGATGACATCATCAAAGATATTAGCTACAATATGCATATCTTTAAGAACCCAGAATTACACTGTAAGCCAGAAACCCTTGTTTTCCTTTTTCTTTTAATGCCCCAAGGTTTTCTAGCTTTAACGCGTCTCTTGTTTGCAGGGGAAAATGAACATGAGCATTTTGGAACAAATACATTAAAATGGTGGTATTTGAAACATATCTGAATATTTTTTCAAGGTTAAGAAAAACCCATGAAAAGGCATTTACTTAAATCATGAAACATTCTAAATCAATGTTAAGACTACAAAAAATATTATAAAGAATGATGTTAAATCATCATATTTAGAGACTGGCTATTTAGCCACACATGCCTATTTTGGCTTTAAATTATTTTTTAAAGTTTCAGCTGACACAGAAAAATTTTAAATTATAATTATTTCCAAAAAATAACTTCTCATTAATGAAAAGTTTAACAGGTATATAGATTTACTATTTTTAGGATTACTATATTACTTACAGGCATTATTAAAATGTTCTATATATCTAACTGTACAGAAAAATTTATTTTCTGATATTTATTTATGGTTTTCTGACTGACTTTTACTTCTGTGCTCTTCATTGCACATTGCATGTATTTGTCCTAAGATTTCCATTGAGATTAACAAGAAATAAGCTTTCAATTACCAATTCAATTTAGATTATTAAAGAGATAAGAAGTTTATTTTTTCATCAACTTCCAATTATTAAATAGCTTTTTCATTTGGAAATCCACTATCCATTTTCAAATTTTGAGAAACAATTTTAGGTAATTATTTTAAAATATACTTTGGAAAGATAATCTGACTATACCTATGTGTATATATGTATGTGTATTAATTTAATATTTACATAAGAGAAAAATTACTATAAATGTTGAGTAGTCAGCTTTGAAACTACTTGTTAACACTGAAATCAGATAAGGTAAACCATATGCTTTATTGAGGTAAGCTGTCTAAAATAAGTTACTGCGATTTTAAGAATTAATATGAACCACATGCCCTTTAGATCTTTAAATTGAAATCTTCATTGTTCTTTTAAGTCAGCTCTTCTAGGAATGTGTCATCTTTTGTGAAGATAAATTAATCTACCTTACTTATATACATCAATAAGACACTCACTCTCATCTACTTTATCAAAAGTAATTAGAACATCTCGATTTTTATTCATATATCTTATCTGTTAGTGACTGAGATTTTCATTGAGGCGATTTTGAGGGAAACAGTGACTTATCCTTTAGAAAACAACCAAGAAAAAGAAAGACCAGCAATCTAAAGGTTAAACATACTGTCAAATCATTCAGTTCAGCAAGGTTCTTTAATAACATTTGTACAAAAGTACTTTCAGAAAGCAAAAGGTGGGAAACAGCTTTTTCCTTAGTTCCCCTTCCTTAAATTATTTTCCAGCCTCTTATTAAAATGAAATCTAGTGAAGTTCTTTTGAATTCCTGCTCAAATGTTTTCTATAATAAAAAAAAAAAAATCTTGTGAAGGGATTTCCATAAGTTGTGCTGCATTAATGACTTAGAGCAGCTCCCTAATCTGTTATTCCTTCCTCCTAGCAGACCTCAGCTGATAAAAATATCCATAGACACAGTGAAGTCAGTGGCATGCCTGGCTTTCTCAGACAAAACTCCCATGTGATCACATATAGGCAGCCTCAGTGAGGCTGATGCCGTGCAGCAAGCAGTAGGTAATGAGTCTTTGTGCAGAGTGAAGCTCTTGTCGCTGAACAATAAAGCATACGGTACCAGCAATAAAACACAGGGCTGGCAAATTTCAGAAGATTCCGCTGAACCAGGAAGAACAGTGCCTTCGGTGATGCTGACACACATTAGAAAATGTTAATCAATTTATTTTGGATTCTAATGAAAAAAGAGTGCAAGGACTAAGACTACTGCTATTTGAACAGGTCAGTGATTTTATAAATTACTCCAACACTTCCTTGTGTTTGATTGGATTTAAATTAGGATGGGCTGATGTGTATTTTGCCTTAAAAACTTTGCAAGATATTTACAGTGTGTAATATGAAGGATGCACTTGAATTGACCCAACTCAATTAAATGGCTGATGTAGTCAGATGTGATAGAGAAATGTTTATATGATTATAGTAAACTGAAAAGTTATTTATCCAATTTAAAAATTTATGGGTTAAAAAAATCATTTAGTAATTTCTAACCTTCTATAATGCAGAAATAACTTATGGGAGAATACTAACAAATAGCTCAAATAAAAATCTTCACATTTATTTTTCCATGATTAAAAAATTCTGTACTGCAATAGTTTGTGTCTTATGAATTAGATGATATAGCATTCAAAATTTATTGATATCTTTTAGTGTACTACAAGAGATTTAACATAGTTAATTAAATAACAAATTTTAAAACCAAGAAAATTTTAAAATGTTAATAATGCTATCTCCCAGAACAATGCATTTTATATTTTATAAAATAACATATATCTATATTAATCTGTTGTGTGCCTTTTATTTTTCATGTTATATTTCTTTATTGCATTAAACCTTTTATTTCATAAATATTATTCACTCATTAAAGGAGAAAACAAATTAGCTTAATTTTAAAAAGAAGAATGGATTAATTATGTGATGATGCATACTTCCATTGACTCACCATTTAGAAAAGAATATGTGCCTTCATGGGTATTTATAAAAATATGTATACATGACCTTCTGTACCTAGAAAATAATCACTTAGGTTTATGAGCAAGAGAGTTTGTGTTTTAAATAGAGAGACTGCTGTGTGTAGGAAGACAAGGGAAGAAATAACTCTAGCAAATAATAGCACAACACTGAACATCTCTGCCAAAGAGAGACAAGCGTTACTGCTGCATGAATCTTTGGATCAAAACACATAGTTTAACTTTGCTCTACATTTTTATTGCTGTGTTATTTTAAAGGCATCGTGGGACCTAAATTCTTTACAATTAATTTCTCGGACACCATTCAGGATGATCTTAAGGCACTAGGGCGCATTTAACATTTTATAGAATTACCACAGTGACTTCATGTATTCGTATAGTGACTCAATGCTTGTAAGATGCTGTTTAAACCACAACAAAAAGAAATAGCCTATGTTCCTGATTATGCGTGCACTGTGCCTTCCAAGGGGGGAAAATAGCTATGTTTCAAAAACAAGAGGAGTTAATGAAAATTTTAAATTGGCCTTCCACATGTATTTAAATGAAGTATTTGACTATTTGGGTTTCCTTGGTTACCATAGTCGCGGCTGACAGCTTCTTTTTGGTGGGGAAGGGGAAAGCAGGGCTCTAAAACAAAGAGTTAAAAACACTTATACATTAATAGACAAGGGGGCCTGGGGGTGGGGCTGTGATACGGGCAGCCCGGCGCAGTCGGTGCCCACCCCCTCTCGCGGATTCCAGTTCTCGGGTGATTCAGGTATTCTGGCAGAACTGCAGTTCCACAATTCCTTACCCAGCATTCCGTTTCAGCTGCTGGAGGGCTGCCCGAGCCTTATGCAAATGAGACCAGCTCCGAGGCTTTGACTGCAGAAGCGAGAGGAGGGGGGGCAGAAGGGAGTTCAAAGGTCACAGGGCTGGTGGAAAGCTGGATCAGTTGCCCGAAAAAAATGCACTGGGCTCCTCTGCAGCAGTGTTTTGCAGCAGTTACATGAAGTGTGCTTTATGTCTCAGAGTGAAGATCTTACAGCGTGTGTGCCGTAGTCGTTTAAAGTGCACGCAGGTACGGTGACAGATTTCGTGATGCGCCTGATTTTATTTCTATAAAAGACACCGATGAGGATTGGCTATTTTAATTCATTGTGGAAATAGGCAGGGTGTTCTCGATTTTCACCTTCCCTTAACTAGTTTATTTAATCTTCTTACTGTTGTCTCAATTTGAAACGTGGGTATTTTGTTCCAGTGGAATAATGCCATGAGAGAAAAAAATTGGATTGGGGATTCTAAATAATTCTATTTGGGAGAAAGTTTTTGATTGCAGGGAGGTATCTCGGTTGAAACATCTAGTTGAATGTCAAGACTTTAAAGTTTTAGAGGATTTTCACATTTTTAATAATTTTGTTTTAAATAAGAACCTAAGATTGTCGTGAGGTATCTGGAACTAAATAATGGAGTTCTTTTGTTCATAACCCACATGATACCATAAGGACAGTTTCAATAAGTTATATGTTCGCTTCCTTTTAAGAGAGGATTCATTGTGGAGAGTCTTCATTCTGCATTTCATTACTAAACACCTTATCAAAGAAATAATTTCTTATTTGGGGGTTGCATCCTTTAAATCCTTTAATTTTCATAATTGTTATTAATTTTCTTTGGGACTTTTTGGATAATGCTATTTTGAACTCAACATGTTCAGCTTCCTATGACTTTTCCTTTCAGTTAAGTCTAGATTGTGAAGTGAACCTCATAAATGTCACAGGCAGGAAAAAAGTCTTTTTCCATGGACTAAATTTCACACTTTCGTAAAATGTGTGATTACATCATAGTAAAGTCTGACCTGAACCAAACAAATGTGTCCTTACTTTTATTGTTCATATTGCTTTTTTATTTAAAAAGCATATTTTTAAATAAACTTAATTAAAGCAGCATGATCAGACTATCTATGTCATTAAAATTTTCAAATATATCAATTCAGCAGTTACAGTGCTGATGGGGAAAAATGTTATTGTAATTTGCATCAAATATTTATATGTTTACCTTATATGTATATGAAAATAAGTTGGAAAGATGAAGAGGCAAAATAATGTTTCATCGTGAAATTACTTAATGCTTTCATATTTGCCTAAGATATTTTGAGTGAATTTTAAGAACCTTACCTACAAAGAGCTAGCACATGTTTAGATAATTACTTTCTTTTACATTGAAAAGGGGGGCATTAATTTTATTATAATGATTATCAAGATTTGGTAGTTTGGCACTAATATCTTTTATTTTAAAATGGGGTACGGGGAGCATGGAGGGCAGACCAAAACAAGAGAATGGCCATTTAAAACAGTGAAGGACAAGTATTGTAAATATTTATGAAATCACTTCATAGTAGTCATTTAGGGCCAGATTCTCATCCTTTATCACTCTATGGGGACATTCTGACATTTATCCAGGATCCTGAGATTAAATTAGGAAAAGATACTCATATTTTGTATGAGTTTTGTAAAAACAAATAAACTGCCATTTTCTTCTAAACTCTCTTTTGTAACTTTCAGTAATGAGCTTAAGGGGGTATATTTTAAATCAATCACTCCTTTTTATGTTGAATGGAAAATGCTGTCCTTTGGTCCAAACAACATATTTGGTTACTTTTGTTTTATATATAGGTATATAATTGTTTTGAAATACATATTTACATATATTTTATATATTTATATGTTATATATAATATATATGATACATATATATTATATATGTATGCTTACATACTACATGCATACATGTATTTCAAACAGCCAAATAAAGTCTTTCTTACAGTCAGCTATATTTTATCCAACAATTTTGAAAAGCAAACCTCTTTACTTTTAGCTCAGGTCATGCCCAGAGTTTATACCTACCAATCCTCTACGTGTGTTACAGGCAGGGCACAGGGAAGAGGAAAGAACTAGGTTTAAAGTTCATTTAGCCTGTCCAGTACTATTAACTTTGTAAATGCAACTGCTACTACCCATTAGCACATTCTGAATATAGAAATAACAACAGTGCGGGCAAAGAAGGAGCGCCTGTGAAGATTCTTGTAGAAAATGTGGTAATAGACAAATGTGAAATAAAGAGAATTGTTGTGCTTTCGTGAGCCACGAGAGAGCTATATATGTCCCGCAGCAAATTTATGGCTTTGAATATCCTGGAGAATTTATGTCTCTATGCAAATTCACTCAAAACTTTGAAGTCTTTTTTGCATTTGCTTGAACCATACAGCTTCCATACAAATCTCAGCAGCAGGTACCTAGTAAGTTCATAGTCTGGATACTTAAATGCATATAGAAAAATGCATTTCTGTAAATGCAAATAAAATTAAATTTAGAAAGTTAAGAGTAAATAGAGTAAAGTAAAAACAAATCATTGAAGGACATACACTTAGTGTACTTTAAGAGGTGGTATTATATCAGACTTCAAAGAAATCTTTACGGATTTTTCAAAAATTAATTTCCTGCTTTCTGATTACCAATCTGTCTTTGTCATCATTTGAAACTAGAGACCATATTGTAAGCTTGGAAAAGATTTTAGGGCAAACATGTTGTACTCAGTCTAGCAGGATGGAGCATAATCTAAAATCTACAAATAGCTGTTGTTGTCTCAAAATTGTGTGTGTAGGTTTTAGGGTGTATTATCAATATATGTGTCCTTTTCCTGAACTTCTGGTGCCTATGAAAAAGAAAGAAGAATAAAATTACAACATATAGATGGAAAATGTTCAAAATAATTGAGTATTCAAAACAATCACATTTTTTCATCTTAACCTGGCATTTCTTAGGAAACAAAGCAAATGATTGCATTTTTATTGGCTATTCTAAAATGTAAATAGACTTGTATTAATTTTGTTGAAGAGTATAAGGATAACAAAATTGTAAGATGGTTTTAAAGGTCTTATTTTTATTCCATATTATTAGACAGATGGCAACATTATAGTAATACTTTGTCTAGGACAGTTGGAAAGTAATCTACTAAATTAACCAATTTTCCAAATATGTAAAGTTTATAACTTAAATGGCCAGTTTTTCTTTAATGATAATTGGTTTCATGGAAGTAAGATATGGTACATATCATTCTGCTTTGTTGAGCAAAGTAGAAATCAGTTTAAGCCCTTCTTCATGGCATAAGAATCATTATTTCACCGACTTATAGCAAATGATAACACTGTTACTCAACTGTACCCCAGTACTAAACAGTGTTAGTTGCTCAGTCATGTCCAACTCTTTGCAATCCCACAGACTGTAGCCCACCAGGTTCCTCTGTCCATGGGATTCTTCAAGCAAGAATACTAGAGTGGGTTGCCATTCCCTTCTCCAGAGGATCTCCCTGACACAGGGATTGAACCCGGGTCTCCTGCATTGCAGGCACATTCTTTACCATCTGAGCTACAGGAAAGTCCAGTACTAAATAGTGTTGCTATTATATACTTTTTAGCATATAGCTTTATATGCTTTCTATATACTTTATGTGCCTTTTATATTTTACTCTTTCTTTTCTCCTTTTATATTTATTATTTTAGTAATTAATAATTACTCCTTATCTGACAGTAATTAAAAATGAAGTGTATGCACTTTATTTTACATTAAATTCCATATAGCTTAGACTTTGGTGGGCAAAGTGGGGAGAGGTAAACATCCCTCTATACTACCCCATGTGCTGACCTTCTGACACATGCAGATATGTAGTATACTCAGCACAGAGACGTAGAATTTGTCTTCGTTTTTCTTACATTTAGGATATTTAAAATCATGTTGGAACTCCAGATAAATGAGAAATTGATTTTGGTTGCTACAGTGAGAATCTGTCATACTAAATCACCAACAGGGATTCGAAAGTACTTTTTCTAATAGGAAAATTAGGAGTTTCTAACAAGTATACCGAAGAAAACACACAGACCAATTATCTTGGTGGCGTTTGACTAAACACTGGTGCATATACCTATTCTTACCAATTTCAGGAGTTGTGGTCTATTTCATTCTTGAATCCTGGGACTTTTAGGTACACCACCATGCTAATTATTACTCAGGCAATCTCTCATCTCCATGTAAGCTTATGAATGCACATATTCATTTAGAAATGCATTTTTAGTTGTTTGTGTGTGTTCATGCATGTACACACGTGTGTACACCTAATATTCCCCCAATCATATACAAGAAAAGTAAGACAACAGAGCCATCAATCCCTGTTTCTTCAAAATTCACTAGTATAGTGTATATGTTAAGACACATACAGTGGTTAATATCATACCCATTAATAGATGGTCTCTTACATTCTGAAGATTTTTGAGGAGCTGAAGAAATGTTGCTTCTCATTCTGTAAGAATTAGAATAGTCCAAAGTGCTGGGGAAAATTTCCATATCATGGTCTTTTGCCCACTAGCATTTAAAAATGCCTGAGAACTACTTTAACAAGCCTGGGTAATTTTGTCTAATACAAGAAAACATTGTAAATCTAGGGCAATTCATGAACAACTGAAAAATCAGGAAAATGTTGTACATTGTTTTCTTGATAAGTAAGTGCTTTTATGATGTAGTTTTAAAGAGTGTGAGTTCACACTATATTGTGGAGCATGAAAAGACTGAATAGCATGGTGTTTGGGAGTTTACCTTTAAGTTCCAACCCTGGCATCACTTCTAAAGCATGGTCTGCCATTTACAATCCATGTGGCCCTGGACAGAGTACTTGAAAACTGTAAGCCTCATCTTCATTTGCAAAGTGGAAATAATTGTATCTATATCAAAGAGCTTTTATGAAAACAAAATGGCATGATGCATGCCTGGCACAGAATATCAGCATTAAAAGTGGTAACTATAGTAGTAGCATATTAAAAAGCGGAGACATTACCTTGCCAACAAAGGTCCATCTAGTCAAGGCTATAGTTTTTCCAGTGGTCATGTATGGATGTGAGAGTTGGACTGTGAAGAAAGCTGAGCGCCAGAGAATTGATGCTTTTGAACTGTGGTGTTGGAGAAGACTCTTGAGAGTCCCTTGGACTGCAAAGAGATCCAACCCATCCATCCTAAAGGAGATCAGTGCTGGGTATTCATTGGAAGGACTGATGTTGAAGCTGAAACTCCAATACTTTGGCCACCTCATGCGAAGAGTTGTCTCATTGGAAAAGACCCTGATGCTGGGAGGGATTAGGGGCAGGAGGAGAAGGGGACGACAGAGGATGAGATGGCTGGATGGCATCACTGACTCGATGGACATGAATTTGGGTGATGGACATGAATTTGGGTGATGGACAGGGAGGCCTGGTATGCTGCGATTCATGAGGTCTCAAAGAGTTGGACACGACTGAGCAACTGAACTGAACTGAACTGATAGTAATAAATTAGTAATATTTTTCAACCTGCAGGAGTTGGTTCCCTGGTCCTCATATGACAAGTTCAGCTTAAGTCTATAGTTACAACACTCTTGATAAGATTTCAATGAAGACATGTTTTCCAAAGATAGAAACCCACTAGGAGTTTCTTAGAGGTCATACCTAGGAAGTACTGGGCCGTTGCTACCTTATATTCAGATGGGACAGTAGAGGTGGCAGCCACCATAGTCATCAAATTCAAAATATATGTGGTTTCATAGTCCTACCAACTAGAAGTATAATATCCACAAAATCCTCACAAATGTAGTAATATAAGCTTTTTTAAAATTCTCTTGTTTTATATCCTTTGTTGCTTTAAAGTTTTTCATTTTTAAGGCTTTGCTCTACTATTTTTTTTCTTTTCCATGTTGACTTTGTACAATTAAGGCATTAGTTGTTCATTTTCCACCCAAAGTTCCTGGTTTATCCATAGACTATGTGTTGCAGGAAGGGGGACCTCTTTAGGGCCCGAAACTGGACTCTTGTCTAACATTCGGAAATGAATTGTCGGAAGAGACACGTGCTGATAAAGCAAGAGATTTTATTGGGAAAGGGCGCCCAGGCAGAGAGCAGTAGGGTAAGGAAACCCAGGAGAACAGCTCTGCCACATGTCTCGCAGTCTCGGGTTTTATGCTGATGGGATTTGTTTCCCGGTTGTCTTCAGCCAGTCATTCTGATTCAGAGTCCTTCCGTGTGGTACATGCCTTGCTCAGCCAAAATGGATGCCAGAGAGAAGGATTATGGGAGGATGTTGGACATGTGGTGTCTCCTTTTGACCTTTCCTGAACTCCTCCGGTTGGTGGAGGCTTATTAGTTCCTTGTTGCTTACCAGGACCTCCTGTCATAAAACAACTCATGCAAATGGTTACTATGGTGCCTGGCCAGAGTGGGCGGTTTCAGTCAGTGTGCTTCCCCTAACATATGGACCTTTCAGTTATAGAGGGAGCATGGCTCATGTTCGGTGCCCAAGAAACGTTTGCTGATCCAATGCTGTTGTAGAGCAGGATTCCAGTTCTGCCTCATGACTTAAAAGCGCTAATTTGTTTAAATCATGAAAAAAATATTCATGGACCCACTGCTGTTTAAAACTTCCTCTGTATCAGAATGATGTCTAGAAATACTGCATCAATTGATTTAGCCACAAGGTTTTTCAAAAGAAATCTAAGAAATATATCTACATCTTTTTTACTTAAAAATTATTTTAACAGCATACATAAAAGTGTTCTGTGATGACTATACGTGAGTAGCAAGTGTTGGATAAATTGGTGGTGGAGGGTGGGGGATATCATGATTCTGCTTTTGTGAAACTTGTTTGAATGATGGAACTTTTCTCAATAGTGGGTTTCCAAGTTTTAAAAGATTGTATGAGTTTGGTGTGATTTATTTCTGTTGTGAATGATTTTAATTTATGCCAGGAGAATCTTCTCTGAGACTTGAAAATTCAGGTATTTAATCTTACTCTGTAAATTATTTTTACTAATTGCTGCTTCATGCAATGTCAGCTGCAGGTTGAATAACTATTTACTATCTGCCTTCGATAGTAAAAAAATCTATATCTTGCCTAAGGTAGTGATCATTTTCAAGAACATGTTAAGTACTTTTTCTACTTATTCTAAGTTTTCAAATCTTCTTAATTTTTTTTTGCACAGTATCTTTGTCAGGATCCCAGTGCTTAGATGGGTATGGTCCTGAAGTTTGACCATATTTATTATGATGTCCACTTTAGGGTACTTTACAAGGAAGTGTTTTTAAAAGATCTTTCACTTCAGTCTACTCCCATGATTCTTCTGAAGGAAAAGGATGTCATATCTCTCAAATATCTTTTGATCTATTCTGACTACTCTATTATTTAGTCAGAAAATTTCTAAATGACTGAAGAGAAACTTCTTAAGTGCTCAGGAGAAAAAAATGTTAACTTCCAGTGCTGCAGTAATAATTCTAAATTCTTTCACATTTGTGTGGTCCTTTTTTTTTTTTTTCCCCTGATGTGGGAAGTCCAAGAAATTAGACTAAGTCTTAATAGAAGCATATAAAATAAATTTTTCATTGGTACTTTTGTTGTTGGGGTAGGAAAAATAGGCTTACAACAGGCACTTGATCAGTTTTCAACAGTTTTAAAAGCCTTATCATGTTCCTGGTTGGGTCTCTCTGCTTTTGCTAACTGAAAATGCATCCTGAAAGTTAACTTTAGGGAACAACTTTGGCTTTCTGTCCACATGTATTCTATTATATTGTGTTGCCAAATAACAATTAATGTACGATGTTTTTAGGGTTACAAAGCATTGAAAATCAAGTTCTGGCTATCTTATATGGACACTAATCCCAATGACAGGTAGTATGGAAAACTTCTTGGGGTTCTATAGAACCCTTTTAGCATTAGTAAGTGGAGTAGGCTTCCATTCCTTTGTCAGCAGGGCATGCAGCAGTTTGCACACGGTGAGGCAGGACAGTACTGACAGTTAGAGGCACCCACCTTTGATGGAGGCCAGGCTTTTATCATTTACTCCTTGGTTGTGGGGACTGTACTGCATCAGAGCCTGTTCTTACTAGGTATGCCCTGCCCCTTGTTTCGATGGAAGTGGAAACTGAGACCCAGAGGAGATAATCCTCTTACCTAAAATTAGGCCACTTGTTAGTAGCTGATCCAGGATTAGGTTCCAAACTGATGACCATTCATTTACTGAACAGGCACTGGAATACATACTCAGTTCAGGAAGAACCTTTCAGTTAAGTATGTGACAGTCAGGTGAACTAGTAATTCTGATGCAGTGTAGTAAATACTGCTTAGTGCACCAACCAGGTGCTGTGCTGTGAATGTAGGGAGGTCACTAGACCCAGTGTGATGCTGGTCAGGAAATATTTTTCAGAGAAAGTCTGGCTCAGGTCTCCTGGACCAATGACCTAGATCTCTGAAACCACAGTTTCCTTTGCTAAAACTACCCTGCAGGTTTTGGGAAAAGATTACAGAGGATAGGTGCAAAGTGGCCCATAATAGATATTCACCAAATGGTGACTGACATTATTATAAAAGGAATGAGGCAGTCTAAACTACATCTTAGGAAAGACAGACACTGTTTAGAAAGGAACCCTTGAAATCAGTAAGGAATGTCCACAGGAGATGCAGTTCACTCTTTGGCACCTGTGGCAGAAGAAGCTAGGGGAGAGAGAACCTTGCCTTAGGAGAGGGATGACCCTGGTGTAAAGGGAACAGGAGGTAACAGATGCTCAGACTTCTAGGATACTGTAAACTAATGTGTTCACAATCAATTATTCTTTCAAGTTCTGGATGTCCACCAAAGCTGAGGAAATGGCATTAAGTCACTAGAGCAGAAGTTTTTAACCAGGAAATCCATGGATAAATGGCGTATGCATGTGTGCGCTTGTTTCAGGGGCAAGCATTCATTTCTTTAATTAAATTCTCAAACTGCAAATCATCAAGCTACAAAATTGTCAAAATTCAAAAAATATAGAGTAACTCAGACCTTTAACTCAAGGTCACAGCTAACTCTGGCATAAGGAATTCGTACATAATTGGGGAACCCTCCAATTGTTTCTCCAACAAAAATATTCATTAGACAAGAGCACTCCCAGCATTTTTGGCTTAAGCAGACACCTGGACAAGAGAAATGTATTTGGCTAACTTGTACTCCTTGAGTTGGCAAACCACCAGTATCATTTTTCACATTGGTGGTGCCCCATGGAAACACCTTGCAGGATTTTACCTTGTGAATTCATTGCCAAATCCCTATCTTCTTGGCAGCAGCTATATTAATTTCTTGCCAAATGGGTTAAGGCAGAAATGGCCTAGTATTGTGGAAGAAGATATCCCCCCTTTTAAAAAAAGCAATGGATAAGCATTCTGAGACCGTTTGGCATGGTGTGGTCAAGGCATTGAAGTCAGATGCCAACTTCTTAAGATAATAATTATCTTATTTAGTAGCAACTTCAGCCAATAGTCAGGTTTGATTCATATAACAGTGTAAGGGCAGTAGCAGTGTGAATGTTAGGGCAGAACAAAGATTACTCAAATTCATGGTGTAAAAAACAGGATGCAAAAGATTTTGATTTAAACTAACTCATTTAAAATTGTATCCTGATGGGCTTTCTGGTGGCTCAGTGGTAAAGAATCCACCTGCAATGTTGGAGACCCAGATTTGATCCCTGGGTTGTAAAGATACCCTAGAGGAGGGCATGGCAACCCACTCCAGGATTCTTGCCTGGAGAATCCCATAAACAGAAGAGCCTGGTGGGCTATAGTCCATGGGGTCGCAAACAGTCAGACACAACTGAGTGACTAAGCACGCATGCAGTCAGGAACACATCTTGATAACTAATGATATCCCACCAGAAAATACTACAGTGTGATATTTTCAGCCAAGCCCTCTTTTCTTAAGTACTGGAATAAAACCTGCACACCATCAATTGAGCAACTGTCCTCTTCATCCTCTCTCTGGCCCTGTAGACAATCTAGTTGATGAAGTGTGACATTGTGAATAATCTTGGTTTTGCCAGCTAAGCTTTTCCCACCTGCTATCACAGAAGAGCCATACACCAGTATTTTCATCAACCTGTTTGCAGTGCTTCTCATCTCATCATCTGAATTTGGTGAAGCAACCAGAGGAAACATCAAAATTGCTTTCCATTCTGCATAACAGTAAAGGAGAACGATCTGCTTTTTCTGTGCAACTGAATCCTGACACTGGTGGTTCCTGGGCTCCGGGCCCATTGCTGACTGAAGTGAACAGCCTTAGCTTATCAGAGTCGTTGGGAGAGAACTTTTTTATGGTTTCTTAGCTTTTTGTGCTTGCTGGAAGAATCTGATGAGGATGTAAAGTAAATTATTTTCTTCTTTGATAAACCAGGAATAAATATCCTTCAAGTCAGGTTACATTGCAAGCTAACACGCTCCTTTGATATATGCCACGTCACCGAGGCAGAAGGGTCTTTGTTAATGACCTTTGCAGTTAAAGATTACTCTCATTTTGATTAACTACAAAACTAGCAAGCAACCAATGCAAAGGATACACCCAGGTAAAACTGAGCAGAGAGGCTCTAGACACACCTCTTTGTTCCTGAGAGAGGACCATGCATAGCTCCTGGTCTAAGTAGCCTCCATGGAATTAAGGACCTGCAGGTCAAATGAACCATCAGGCTAGGGAAGAAACAGCATCTCACTGAAAATATCTCCCCATTTCAATATAAAGAAATTCTTGCCACGGCAGAATTACTTCCTTTTAAATGCATTTTTTTCAGCATCAGTGATAGGGCAGGCTTGCCCTTAACTTATTAACTATCTCCCACCGCCCCCTCACCTTTTTTTCAGTTGTTTGATGAACTCGTGATTCACCCTAATGACCTTACATGTTTCATTTACTGGGTTTTATCTGATTGGTAAAGAACAGGAATATTCATATGCAGTAGTTCCAGTTAGTGAAGTGAAGTGAAGTGAAAGTTCCTCAGTTGTGTCTAGCTCTTTGTGACCCCATACAGTCCATGGAATTCTCCAGGTCAGAATACCAGAGTTGGTAGCTGTTCCCTCCTTTAGGGGATCTTCTTAACGCAAGGATCGAACCCAGGTCTTCTGCATTGTAGGCAGGTTCTTTACCAGCTGAGATATAAGGGAAACCCAACAGTATTGGAGTGGGTAGCCTGTCCCTTTTCCAGCAGATTTTCCTGACCCAGTAATCAAATCAAGGTCTCCTGCATTGCAGGCAGATTCCTTGCCAACTGAGCTATCAGGGACGCCCCAGTTCCAGTCGGTAGGTGGCATCTTTTATGTAGATGTTTTCTTGATTTTCTAGTCATTCTGCTTTTTCACCAAGAGCCAAGAGCACCAGTTAGGGATGTAAGAAGAAAAGCAGAATGCCCAGTTAAATTTAAATTTCAGAAGAGCAACAAATAATAGGTAAATTTATATCTCAAATGGTATTTTTTTAAATCTAAAATGTAACTGGGTGTCCTTTATTTTAATTTGCTAAATCTTGCAACTCTAAAATGAATCTTCTCCAAATCAAAGAACTTGCTGTACAGAACTAAGAGATTAACAATGCTCTTAAGCCATATTTTCTGTAGCCATTTCCTTATAATACATAGCAAAACATTAAAAATAGGGACAGACTGTCATAAGAAAAAAGGATTAAACATAAGATGAATATAAATGGGATAGTAAGAATTCAGTGAGTTACCTAGAAAAGCTATGAAATTTTTAGTCTGTTGAAAGAGAGGAACATGAACAAGATTCCAACAAATACCCAAAATTTAGCTTCAGTCCTTCCCGAGGCATTAAAGTGTACATTTTTATCCAGTGTCTTACTTATTTTCACCTTCCAGCTTTCTGGTTTCTGACATTTTTTTCCAGAAATACATTAAATAAAATAATTGTACTTATAGAAAATCTAGTGTAATTTATCAGTATCTTTTTGAATAGAGATGGAAACATTTCTACTTTGCAACTACTTTTTCTTTAAATATCCAGAGGCTTCTCACATCTAATACAGATATGAAATAAATAGTATATGTTAATTAAGAATAACAGATATCCAAGATTATAAGATGTTTATTAGAATTTTAAAGTTGAATTTCACAGTAGAAAGGGCACTTGAGTGTAGGGAAAAAGGAATCGCAAACCAAGAGGCTGGCCAAGTGATAAATTCATGGATTATATTAATAAACGAAAAAATCAGATAAATCAGTGCTAGACAAAGAGAGACTATTGGCTTTGAAATGCGGTGAGCTTATTGAAGCCTCTGAGTGAGGTTCTTCGTAGTGATACCTAATTGGATGGCTCCTTGCCCAGTGGCCTTGTAGTAAATGGTCACAGGACTGACACCTGACCCAAAATGGGCTAAAGGTTGCTCATGCCTTGGAACGTTAATCTTAAACTGTGAGACTCAGAAGTTGCTAGACTTAAACCCGGTAACAGTGGTGCTCTAAAAAAAAAAAAAAAAAAAAAACACATCAAGGAATTTCTACAGCCGTAATCTAGAAGTGGTCCTTATTCCTGCTGTTCCTCAGTTTTGCATTTCAGCTGTATTTTAGATTGCATCAACTAGTTCAGTATTTTTCCAACGGATGTCTTTGTGCTTAAGTTAGCTAGAATTGGCTTTTGGGTTGCTTGCAAGCAAAAAGAAATTATATGACGATTTGAGGTCAATTTCATCTCATTTTGATTCTCATCTAATCACATATGCCAGATAGTTTGTTAGGAGAGATAGAATGGTGAATGAGATGAACATGATTCTGCTTTATGGAGCTTTTAGTCTATCAGAGAAAATAGACACTGACAACATAATTAAACTGTGGAAATGGAAGAGTTTCATTCATTCATCATACAAACATTTATTGAGCCCCTATTAGATATAAAGCATTGTTCTAGATGCTTGGAACATCTGTAAAGAAAACAAATATTCCCACCTTTGAATCTTCCAGCAGCGGATGAAAAATAATTAATAAACCTAAAAAGTACATAAATAATATAGATTTAGAAGGTGGTAAGTGCTATGGGAAAATAAGCTAAAAAGAAAATTGCAAGAAATCATGCATGCATCAAAGGGCTTAGAGTCCAGAGAGAAAAGACAGGTTGGAGAAAGTGGATTATTATTAGAGCTGAAATACTGGCAACAAGGCCAAATGGTCCAAAAAGGTGAAGTTAACCAGAGTATGTTGTTAAAGACTTTATAAGCCATTTTGAGGATTTTGAACTTCATCCTAAGGCAATCCAAAGCCACTTAAGAGTTTTAAGCTACGGACATGATCACATTTGCATTTTAAATTTATCGTCCTGCCTCCAACCTGGAAAACCCATTGAAGGCTAACCAGTAGTAGATGAGAGAGAATAATTAGGAAGTGGTTGTCCTAGTCCAAGTGAGAAATGGTGATACTGTTGATTAACATGTGTTTCTTGAATTGGAAAATGGTAGCTGTATTTAAATGGCTGTTAACGAGGCAAATTTTCAGCTTATCATATTTAGAGTAAATTAATGCCTGTCAGGTTTATCTTCTGTTCTTTGAGCTTTGATGCTGTTTACCAATTTGAAATGTTGACCACTTTTTCATTAGCTTCGTACCTACCAAGTTTAATTATGTCTCCTCTTTAGGAAAAAAATATATGACAAGTTAAGGAGCTGTGCAGCCACAGGACAAGAATTGATTCTGTTCACCTGCATCTGTTCCTAGCTACCTACATATGGTTGTCCTCAAATTCTGAGAGAAATAATACAGGGGACAAGCAAACCACGTATATACAACTCCTTTATTAACAGGCCTTCTCTTTAAGTTCTTGTATTCTTTTCTTCCTAGTGAGACACTATAGATGATATAGGAGAAAACCACATGCTCCTTTTACCATTCCACTATTAGGTCTTGATCAAGGTTTATCTGCTGGTAAGCAATAGGTCACTTGGCCCTCATAATTTGTGATAACATCTTGTTACACTCACATAATATTTTTTAAAGGCTGTGAAACTAGACAAGTGTTATGCTTGGTTGCTGCACAAGCAGTTTAGCACTTAACCAGTTTCACTGGTATGAGTGAAGTTATAAAGTTATAAAGTGTAAGTCGCTCAGTCGTGTCCAACCTTTGTGACCTGTCCAGGGAGTTCGCCAGGCAAGAATACTGGAGTGGGTTGCCATGCCCTTCTCCAGGGGATCTTCGTGACTCAGGGATCGAACCCTGAAACACATATTAATCAAGGATATCACCATTTCTCACTTGGACTAAGACAACCACCTCCTAATTCTTCTCTCCCATCCACTATTGTTTGCTTTCAATGGGTCTCCTGCCTTGCAGGCAGATTCTTTATCATCTGAGCCACCAGGAAGCCCAAAGTTAAAGTTATACCCACCTGTAATTATTTGAATGTTTAATTTTCAGCATAGATACTAATCCCGCCTTAACGAGTCCGTTCCTTTTCTGCTTTGACCTGGGAAGAGCTTAGGCTCTTTCAGTCCCAAAAATGAAGACAGAAATTGCAGTCAGCCTTCAACTCCACTGCTTCAGGTCTTGCCAGTACAAATGTAACAACAATGGGAAAAGAGATTTTTGAATTATCTTAGCATCCCTCCAAAAATTTCCCCTCTCATGCTTGAGGAAGTGAGAAAGGAAGAGGAGAGTGCCAAGTACCACATTTTGCCATGCTGGAATGTAGTTTCCTTTGGGCCAATTGGGTGTCCTTGATTCTCAAGAAATCTGCCTTTCTTAAGGAAGTTGGAGGAGATCAGATGGTTAAATGGCACTTAAGGACGTGGTTTTTAACTGTTACCATTGCAAAGTCTTATTTAAAAATGTACTTTTTAAACATGGGTTTCCATCTTGTATTACTTTGTGTCTTGGTGTCTCTCCCTCATGAATTACTTTGCATCTTGTTTGAAGTGAACAATTTTCAAATTTATATCCTGTCCTACTTTTATTTCAGGAACTTTACTTAAAATATCTTTTTCCCCCTCCACCCTGCTCAGATATGCATGAACATTATATGCATTTCATACTCTTTAAGACAGAGAAAATAATAAGCCCATCTGAATAATGGTAAAAGAAGAGTCAGAGTAGAGATTTTATTCTCAAAAGAGGGGACAGTGCCGTATCTTCTTATTGCTATCAGTTATCTATTGTTAATATAAGTCATGAAAAGACATAAATTAGTAAAACAAGGCAATAGAACATGAATTTGGAGGTATTCTCAATTCCATGCAGCCCAGCATAGTGAATGCTTGCTTCTTGGGAGCAGGTAACACAACACATTCTACTGCTTTTTGTACCCCCTTACTCAACTGAAGGAGTCAAGCGTATGCCTACTGGTTACTAACCACACGAATAGATGAGTAGAGTAAATTGAAATTAATGATACTTAAGAGACATCTAATACTGTCCTTAACTTTACTAGAAGTCACACCAGTTATGGACACAGAAGATTTTGATTAGGAATTGAGTGCTGAGTTATATAACTCTCTGGGGCTGGTGTGTGGCCACACTCAAGGAAGGAAAAGTCCAAGGAAGGAGCTACTGGAGAAGAGACTAGAAATAAGGCAAATGGCCCTCAATTTGAGTATGTGCCAGAATCACCTGGACAGCTTCAGGGAGCAGTGTCCTAGGCCCTAACCTCCAAGAGAGTTTCTGATTCAGTAGATCGGGAATGCGGCTTTAGAGTTTGCATTTGTTAGAGTTTGCATTTCTAACATTTCCCCCTTAGGTGGTTCTGATGCTGCTAATCCAAACAGAATTTGAAAAACTGGCCCAGCTCCAGGGATCTGGTCAGACTGTGCGCTTTGTGATTTGCATAGAGAAGGAGGTAATTACAGCAATTTCTGAAGCCAGTACCTAGATAATGTAACAAAGAACTTAAATGGGAGTTAAAAATCAGCTGACATAAATAAGATGGAAGATAGAATGAATGGAATCAACCTAGTAATACCTTCAGCTTAGTTAATTTAGCAATGTTAGACCATCCACCTATATCTGAGCTAATATAGTAATAAGTTATTCCTGAAATATGTTCACATTGGCAGAAAGTTTATGCCCTTGTGCATATGTCAAGGTAAATGATGAAGATGGAGAGAGGGCAGCTCAAGGAGAGGAGACACATCATTCATCCTTTAGGAGAAACTACCTCCACTTCCCACTCTTCCCTCTTCCCACCCAATTAGTGCGATATCCCTTGTAAATATCCTTAGGAGGTTTCTGAAACTGTGGCGACAGCTTCAGCAACCAGGTATCATGTGGAAGCGTTTCACTTTATTGTAATAGTTAAGCGGAAACCACCTAAAATTTAGACCTGAATGCATATGCTTCGTTGTGCTCAGCTAATTGGGTTTCTTGTATTTTAAAAATTGAGTATGAAGTTTTTGCATACTTATCCGTGTTCCTTCCAGTAATCGTTTAGGACTTTGGGGAACATTAACGTTTATCTTTGTTACAGAATTTTACATACTTAAGTGGATTTTCTCAATTTGCCAACAAAAAGGAATAGAGGTAGTGCATTAAAATGAAATATGTCTAAAAAACTGTTACATTTTGGTAAGCAAGTGGTCAGATGCTTGTATTTAATCTAAGTTCATTACTGAAAATATTTTTTAAAAACTGCTTAGTGATCCTTTCAAGGGAAAACTCAGCTCATGTATAAAAAGCCGTATAAAAATGACTCCAGAGACCTTGGCTGCACATCCAGCGGTCAAATATTTCAATGCTCCGCTGCTCCCGTTCCTGTTACAGGTACATGTGACAGCACTGCAGCGATGAGTGGAATTTTAAAGAGGAAGTTTGAAGAAGTTGACGGCTCCTCGCCCTGCTCCTCTGTGCGGGAATCAGATGATGAAGTTTCCAGCAGTGAAAGCGCTGACAGTGGGGACAGTGTCAATCCGTCCACTTCTAATCATTTTCCCCGTGAGTACAGAAGCCGTAACTGAAGCGGATTGTTTGGTTCTACAGTGAAAATAATTGTATTATTGTGTGATTTTTTTTTACTGTTATTACTAATTTTGTTTTGTTTTTACAATTGAACTAAAAGCAAGACATGATTAAGGAAAAATGAAAGATTTTTGAGGCATCAGTGGATTCCTTTGTATGGTGGATTATTTGATCATGTTAACCAACAGAGTCAATGAAAAATGACTTTTTATATTATTACTTTTCAAAGGAAATGCCCTACTCTGGCAGTAGATGGGGAAAGACATGTCTAGGCACAAAAAATGTATCCTCGTCAAAGCTGCAATGATACCCTAGGAGGAAAAAAAAGTGGGGAGGATGTATTTGGGAGTGGAAGGTCTGGGCTCACTGAGAAGGGGCATAGCCAGCCATGATTTAAGAGATTAAAAGCAGCAAAACTCTCCCAAATGTGCGAGTGCTGTTTTTCCTCTTTCTACTCATCCCTTTATTCTCCTATCCTTAAGAATAATATGTAAAGCCCACAAAATAAAAAAGGTGTATTCTTTCTCTTTTTCCACTGCACTGTAGCATCACACCTTCCTGGCAGGCAAGGTACTGTGAGGTTTGAAGGACTGGCAAGAGAATTTCATAAGGTAATACAATAGACAGGCTAAATGAAACTGACTATTACTAGCTAAATAATCTTGAGTTTATGTTTCCCATAGGAGGCTTTTACTATATCGTGATATGATGATAGATAACTAATTTTAGTTTTTTATTTTTCAGTTAAGTAGCTGATTTTATTAATATGTCATTACATATTGTAGAATTTATTTTGCTAATGTGACTACCGAGAAAATGAGAATCATATTTTTAAGAGTTAATAAGGAGCTCAATAAAACTATTGAATATGAAACACACTAAAATCAACAGCATTCCTTTAAGCAAGCAAAATTCATAGAAAATAGCATGAGAGGACATCTACAATTATTATAACAAAAATGTCATCAAATAATAAGGGACAAAGTAATTGTATGTTGTAGGTTGATCTTCAGATATATTTACAAATGTCATGATAGTGTGAAATGAGCTTGTGTTTTGATTTTAAAGATGTATGTTACCTGTTTGGTCTTAATATTAACAGTGATAATAACAACAACATCATCATCTAAGATGTTTTGTGAAGATCAAAGAGCAAGTGAGATAATACACATGAAAGAACTTTGTAAAATGTCAAGTACTGAGCACATGTTATATTAAAATTTATTCTCATAGCTCACGTTTATTGGGTACATGCTGTAATCCAATAGTTTTATATACATTATTCCTACCCTTTACAGCCATCCTGGAAGAACCACTACCTTCAATTTACAGAGGAAATAACTGAGGCTCAAAGAGGCTAAATATCTTGCCCAAGATCACATAGGATTTAAGACTAGACTCACATATATACATGTGTGTGTGTATATACATATATATATATATATCCATATATTTGTGTGTCCCATCCCATAGTCTTCACCTTTTCTATTATCTCATTCTGCCCTTTAATAATATAATATTGGACATATCTTTATAATGCGATTTATTGTGAGTTAGAAAAGTACTTGAATTAATGAAGAGACAGATTATGCTTCTGGATATAAAGGTAAATCTATTAAATATTTCCACATTAGTTTGTGGATATAAAAGTATAATCTTTATAAAACGCTCAACTAGACTTTCTTCAGTTCAGTTCAGTTCAGTTCAGTCACTCAGTCGTGTCCGACTCTTTGCGACCCCATGAATCGCAGCACGCCAGGCCTCCCTGTCCATCACCAACTCCCGGGGCTCACTCAGACTCACGTCCATCGAGTCAGTGATGCCATCCAGCCATCTCATCCTCAGTCGTCCCCTTCTCCTCCTGCCCCCAATCCCTCCCAGCATCAAAGTTTTTTCCAGTGAGTCAACTCTTCTCATGAGGTGGCCAAAGTACTGGAGTTTCAGCTTTAGCATCATTCCCTCCAAAGAAATCCCAGGGCTGATCTCCTTCAGAATGGACTGGTTGGATCTCCTTGCAGTCCAAGGGACTCTCAAGAGTCTTCTCCAACACCACAGTTCAAAAGCATCAATTCTTCTGCGCTCAGCCTTCTTCACAGTCCAACTCTCACATCCATACATGACCACAGGAAAAACCATAGCCTTGACTAGACGGACCTTAGTCGGCAAAGTAATGTCTCTGCTTTTGAATATGCTTAGAGGTGATGGAATAATGAAAATCTATTTGGAAAAATAAGCTAATGAGAATAAAGGGATATTTATAAAAAGAAGCCATAAATCTTGAAAAGCTACTCCAGATATTAAATAATCATAGAAAATTACATAGTTTAACATTTTTGGTACTGTATTAGATCTAGGAAAATAGAGAAAATCTCAACGTAGTATAGATAAGAATTATATATATACATATAAGAATATGTATATATTGTGTATATATATGTATACATTATATACATATATGAATAGAGCATTGTAAAGCAATGTGAGAGGGAGGAAGTATTTAATAAATGATTTTGGTATTAGAGTTTGAAATAGAAAAATTCAGAAACATATCTCACAACATATACCAAAATACATTTCAGATGGAGTAAGTAGACAAAGATTTTTAAAATACATACCATGGGGGAAATTACATATTTGCTAAATGTTTGGTAGGATTTTTATCTGAGCTTTGTAGTAATATAAAAAAGTCACATTGCAAAATACTTAAAATATTTAATAATAGAAAAGTATTAAACATACCTGACCCCCCCAAAAGCCCAAAGTAAAATAATCTATATTGGAAAGTAATTTGCAGTTAGTATGGGAAAGCATTATTGTCTAATGGCATACAAAAATACACATGTAAATTTTTCATATAAATTAAGATACATACCTTCAAAGATAACCAACATGATAGCAAATACAATTAGCAAATATTTTGAAGCATTACAGTAGTAATACCAGAGAGTAAAGTAATACTAGTGAGACTTCATTGTATGAAATCGTGGAAATTTCATCTCCATGAAATTAGTGTTCTTCTCTCCAATAAAAAATGGTAGTACAGTACTTAAGTGCTGGTGACGGTCACGGGACAAATTGTATGTACATCCATATTGCTGTTGATGGCAATGAAATTTATAAAGCACTTTGGAAATATAAGAGCCATAATGATATTCATCTCTATACATCTGTACTTCAGATAATTTGTCTAAAGGGGAGAACATCAAAAACACAGGGAAAATGCATAATTGAAAATGTTGATGGTTGGGGGTAATGCCAAAAAATAGGGATTAGGGCAGGGAAGAGGAAGGTCATGTGTCTAAGAGTGGGGAAATGAGTCATTAAGTTTATGGTAGCTGATACAGTTAATGTATTTTCATGATAATTATGAAGACATGGGGCTTCCCAGGTGGTGCTAATGGTAAAGAATCTGCCTGCATGCAGGAGATGCAGTTTCTATCCCTGGGTCAGGAAGATCCCCTGGAGCAGGGCACAGGCAACCCACTCCAGTATTCTTGCCTGGAGAGTCTGATGGACAGAGGAGCATGGCTGGCTACAGTCCACAGGGTCGCAAAAAATCGGACATGACTGAAGCGACTTAGCACAGCACAGCATGAAGACATGAGGTAGTGTTAAGAAAAGGAGAACACACAATTTTACCTACACTGTCAGGGAAGGTCTTTGTATCATAAGTTACTCTAAAAACTGAAAGCAATTTGGTTTTTTGAAGTATTAGAATGATAGATTAATTTCATATTTGCTAATTTTTATTTCAGTTAATATTTATATATCTCACAAAAAGTGTTTTACATTTAAACTAAAATAACTGTAGTTTAGATTGTGTTTATGTAAGCAAATGGCATGATTGCTAAACCATGCAGTGCTTCAGTTAGCTAGTAAAGACTTTTTATGAGTTATGTCCAACAGATGTTATTTTTCCTGTTGAATAAAATAGACATATTTTGTGATGCCCAAGAAGTTACTGAAATTTTCAACTCATCATTTATTGTCAGTGGTAGTTGGCAATGGTTAGTTTTCAAACTTGATAATTTAACTTTGTATTAAATGAAATCTGGCAGAGATTTTTCATGATTTTTAAAGACAATTAAATGATTGATTTAATAAAAAGTGCCCTTTTGATTTAATAGTCTCTTTAGTTCACCATATTAACATTATGAGGAAGGAGAAAAAGTGGGAAGAAAAAAGGCAAAACATCAAAAAACAAAAATTCTCCCTAGAATATTAATATTTGCTGTATAAAAGATCTGAACATGTTAACCCATGTAAGAGTAGCTAAAAAGATTTCTTGTTTCTTGAAATGTATTTCAAATCATTTGCTAGCCCCAAATAGAGGCATAAATTTTTGTAAAATGTTTTATTTATTTTTTTCAGCTAGATTAAATTATGTACTGATCTGAAGTCATTTTTAGAAATATGTATTATTATTGATGAATCCTATTTTTTAAATATATTTTTATACTTTCAAAATAAAGGTAAAGTAAATTACCGTAAAGAAGGATTTTTGATTCCTATCAAATTTATGTGGTATTAGGAAACCAAATTTAGCTTCACACAGATCTTTTAAGATACGGTTATTTAAATCTCACTCATTGTGAGCTCGTCTTTCAAATTTAAAATGTCAGGTACACCCAGTGCTTTATAAGCACTAACATATTGTGTAACATAACATTTTGTTATCATTACAAATACAGGAATTGATACAAAAGGTGGTATGAGTCAGCATCTATGGTAGTAGAAGATTCCATGCTATTCCATGCTTTCTGTAAGTGTATTCAGTTTGTAGCACATCACATTCTGATATCAAAAGCTTCGAAATGTAAATCAGTAAAGACATTATGCCTTTTTCCTTGGACTTCCGAGTTTTGCTAGGCAACTAGCATACTCGCCAGCGATCAACCAAGGTCATATCTTGTACTTCCCTTGAGATAGAAGCAGCTGGATTCTGTCTTGCTGTGGAACACTTTGTTTCATCAAATCCCTGTGGCTCTATAGCCAGTCAGCTATACTTGAGCTCTGTCACAAGGAGAGCTACGGAGAAGCTGGTATGATTTTTTTCCTACCCTCTCAAGATTCTTGGCACTTCATACAAGTAATGAGAAGCTGTTCGATGAAGCATCCTCTCCCAAGGAACACGTATTTTTCCTGAAACATAGTGTTTCTACAAATAAACATATAGTATTTAGGCAGTGGAAATATAAAAAGGCAAATGATAGGTATTCTAAATTGCATGTGAAATCTGATAGTGGATGTCTTATATAGGACAAGAGTTTCTAATGTATACTTCCACATTCTTGAGCTCATTGGGTAGCCTAAAATCATTGTTTGATTAGGAGCCATTATTGTACCCATTTTATACAAGTAGAAGTTAACATTCAGAGATATATTATTAATTTATCCAGTGGCTGAGATTATAATCTGTGTTTGTCTCCCGCCCTCCCTCCCTCCTTCCTTACTTCCCTTGGTTTTCTCTCTGAATACACAGGACGTGAATATGCTGCCACGTGCAGCCAAGTCACCATTTCCCTCCAACATCATTTCCCTCCCACCGACTGCACATTTTATAGTGGGATTAGAGATAAAAAAAATCAATGGAAATCAGATCTTGACGTGAAACTTTGTGCTGGAAGTATGACCAAAACATATCTATTCTCTTTACCAAGCGGTTAAAATGCATTGAACATTTAGATTCGGTTTTGACAGATATCATGTATCTTATGTTCGGTCTCTGTGGTAGGTGCTTTTAGACATGTCAAAATGATGAACTACATGCGGTAAATACAGCTCAGATTACAGCGACAGGTCATGTCTACTCAGCATTGTGATAATAACTTAAGAACTTACTATAGCAAAAACAAACATAGCAATCAATCCCTGAATCAATGATTTTTCAAACAATGGAGGCCTGTTAAGGCAGAAAGTGAACATCGAAGTTTTAGGGAAGTCTTTGAGCAGGAGTTAGCACCATGTGACCCTCAAAAGCTTCTTTCTACCTTGTGATAATATGGTTCTAAGAACAAGGATCAAAATTGGTCTTAAGTTAGAGCAGAAACCAAGTAGGAAAAAATAAGCAACATAGGTCGAGGAACCTCTGATAAGCTGTTAAATTAAGACCTTCCCAGACCCTGACTCCCTTCATCTCCTTGTGCTAGAAAAGAACCAGTTAGCCTGGTATTGTGAGATCAGATCTGGAACCAGTTGCAGATTTACACAGTAGGTCATGTCCCTATCTGGACACTAGCCATGGACCAGTTAAGTCATTAAGTGTTTAGTTTAGTGGAAATATGGGATTTAAGTAGTTTGAGTGAAAGAAATAGATACAAGTTAGTGGTCCGTTTGGAAAATATTTAATACTCACTTGAATATGAATATATTATAAAAGCCATTGACTGATAGACAGTGGAATTATTTTCATATTATTTTGCCTGAGAAATCTGGGAAATCCAGTGCAATGAATCAGAAATAGTTAACCATTGCTGCCTCCTCTGACTTTACTTTCCCGATCCCTCAGGCTGAAAGTTCTCTGCTTCACAATCTCTGACTATGAAGTTCTGTACCTGCTACAAGGCTCATATCAAATGTTTTTTTCCTCTATGAAAACTTAAGCAAGTCTCTTATTCTACTCATCCTCTTTGCCTGAATCTCCTGGTATTTCACAACATTCAAACACTTTGGCAATGGTTTTCTATCTTCTTTCCAGCCCAGTATTTCCCACCAAACCATGATGTGAATAGCCATGTGATAGCTCACAGAACCATTAGCCTCTTGTTTCCTTGACCACCTCTATTCTGGAGTCTTCTATCCCATTCATATCATTTATCTCCACTCCTCATAGCTGCTTGTGTCCACAGCTTTACCCATGATAGTTTGACAAATCAGAACAGCTCTATCATTGAAATATCAAATCTCAGTGCTCTAAACTCAGACCATACCCCTTCTCCTTCCACTCCATTTCTCCCTCTACCTGTATTTTTATCTCATACTCTTTTTTTTCCCCAACATGTGGGTGCATGCTACGTCATTTCAGTCATGTCTAACTCTTTGTGACCCCCATGGACTATAGCCCGCCAGGCTTCTCTGTCTCTGGGATTCTACAGGCAAGAATACTGGTGTGGGTTGCCATGCTCTTCTCCAGGCGATCTTCCTGACCCAGGGATCGAACTTACATCTCTTATGTCTCCTGCATTGGCAGGTGAACTCTTTACCACTAGCACCAGCTGGGAAGCCCTTTCCCCAACATAATACCAACTTACTGTCTTTACATATCTTTCCACAGCACCCGTTATGTTCACTCTATTGTTTTGGCTTTTCTTGCGGAGAGTGTGATGAGGCCTGGACTCTTAACCATTTTCCTCCCATATCCTTTACTCCATATTTCCTTTTTATTCAAAACAGCTGAACACTTTAAGAAGTTTTGGAGAAAATGATGAAACTGGGTGTTTTCAACTTGGCTGCCCATTATTGCAACATGGCCTCCTTCTAAGGTGCCTAGGGTTGTTTTCTCTTCCATCTCAAAGCACAGAGTACTTACCAGACTCATCAAGTCCCTCCAGCTCTGACCTCATATTGAACAGATTACCTTGCCTTCTCATCATCACAAACCCTACTTTCCTCTTTTCCTTCTCTGCATGTCCTTCTTTCTGTCTTTAAGCAGGGCATTCAAAATGAGTTTCAAAGGAATGAGTGTAAGCTCAGCAAAGGCAGGAGCTAGGTCTTTGTATGTCTCATATCTAGTAGCCCCTCTTAATCAATATTTGTGTAAGTAGATGAATGAACACTTATTAAGTACTTACTGTTTGCCATAGCACTAGTACTAGGAGCTGGAAATAAAAAAGTAAAGGAGACACCATCCAGTTCTGTGGAAACTTATAGTCTAATAGCTCTTCAGCCCTTGTCTAAATTACTGTATTCTGTTTTGCGCCATTGTTATTTGTGTGTATACCTTATCTTTTTGGAGATGTATAGAGCTTAAGCATATAGTCTCAGCACTAAGACTGTTGCTGGTTCAATTGCTAATAAATACTTGATAAATAGCACTTAGCTTTGTAAAGAGTTTTCTTTTTTAGTACAAATAAATCACATAAAGAAAAAAAGATGCATTTGTTGTAGGACTTCATAATTACATGGACATTAGTGGAAATAAATACCAATTTTCAGGCTAACTCTGTAATTTATGAGTTGGATGGGTGTTGTGATATATCAGGATCCTGATTTATCGGTTATTATATTTGAATATGTGTAATGGTGAATTGGGTTTCAAATAGGTTCCCGCTGTAATTATGTATTCCCAGCATGTACATGCACCTTTCTGGTTTCATTTGCTTGTATACAGCTTTCCCTGGCAGAAACATCACTATTTAATTGGATGCTGTGCAGCTATTTAGGCAGTAGCAATATAACACGCTTGAGAGAATCCAAGATGCTTTCACCTTCACCATTCTTTGAAACAGCTAGGGAAGAAAAGGTATTACCAACTCATACCACTAACATTATATAAGTGCAGTTCATTTAGTGTTGTTTGGTTTGGTTTAAATTTAGAATCAGGACCTCACATGTAGCCTTAATAAATGATGACTTACTATATTGAGCTGTTTATTTCAGCCCTAAGATTTTTTTTAAAAAAATTCTGTTTTGGTCTTACTGTCTTTCCCCTAGAGTCACATGTTATATAATAGGTCTCAGATCTGTCCACCGATCCCCATATGTGTTGTACTCCCAGTACATACGACTTGCATCTCTCCTCTGGACTGCTGCAGGAGACTGCCAGCTGCTCTGAGCTTCCTTTCTTGTAGGAAAATCAGCCTCTTCTTTATGCAGGAGTGTTTTGGATCACATCTCTTTCCTGTTTGAGTCCTTTAGTTGCTTTCAGTTGTATTCATTACCTCAGCCTCCAGAAATCTATGACTGAGACTTTGCTGTCATTTCCAACTCCTCTCCTGCCTTTCCTCCATCTCCAAACTCCAGCCATACTGATCTTGACTCAGTTACTTGAATCTAACAACATTTCTTGCTCTAAGATCCTTCTTGGAAGAGTCTTCCAATAACTGACTCTTGATATTTGAGGCTCCAGCTTGAATATCTGCTCTTTGAGGTAGCTGTCTCTGATCCCCCATCCAGAGCATGCTGATCCAGAGTCTTCATCTGTTAGTGATATATATGCAAGTTTTTACAGGAAAAATGATACTATCTTGGAGTTGCTTTCCAATAACCCAGCAAAAAAAAAAAGGAAAAAAAAAAGAGCAGATGAAATGAGATTTAAAAGTATGCTACTCTCTTATATTTTTATTTAATTAAAATTTTACATAATACATTAAAATATGTAGGTACCATTTATCCTAAAATTTCTGTGAAAGGTCTAGGGCTTAAAAAATGACCCAGTAAAATTTTGAAAAAGAATAAGGAAAGGGGAGGATGTGCTTACCCTAATATATCTCAGTACTGAAAATGTTATAGTAGTTAAAAACATGGGACTGCACGTGGAACAAATGGAGAGCTTAGAAACAGAGCCACATTTAAATAGCAACTTAGTTTACATCAGAGGAGACATTGCAAATGAGATGGAAAAGCAAAGACTGTTCTAGTGAATATTCTTTGAACAACTAGCCAGTCACATTGAAAAATATAAAATTAGATACCTGCCTCATACAATATATGAAAATAAATTCCCAATGAACTAAATCAGTTCAGTAATGAACAAAATACCTAAATGTAAAAAAAAAATCAAATACTATAAAACTTGTAGAAAAATGTAGAATATCTTTATGTCAGGTATGATGCAAGTAATACAAAACATAAGGAAATATGATATATTTGCATATATTAAGCTTGTTTACATGACCAAATATGCAATTAAAAAGGTGAAACAATGGGCACAGATAGGAAAAAAAATATTTGTAATTCAGTAACTGACAAGGAATTACTATTTCAATATGAAAGGAACTCTTATAAAAATAAAAGCCAATCCAATAAAAAATAGACACAGAATATAAATATATAATATACAGAAAAACGCTAATACAATTATGAATAGATGTTCAATTTTGTGGTTAGTAAGTAGGGAAATTAAAGTTGAAAGAAGACACTGTTTCACACATGACATACTATCACCGTGGCAAAATTTTAAAGTTTGACGGTATAATTTATTGACAAGCGTATATTGAGGCAGGAGGTCTCATAATGTACTGTAAGTGCCAGATGCGCTGTGAGCGTGGCATCTAGGAAACCTGGTAGTACAAAGTTAACCGTCAATATGGGGCTTCCCAGGTGGCTCAGTGGTAAAGAACCTGCCTGCTGGGGCAGGAGACACGAGCAAGGCAGGTTCAAGTCCAGGTTTGGAAAAACCCCTGGAGAAGGAAATGGCACCTACTCCAGTATTCTTGCCTGGAGAAACCCATGGACAGAAGAGCCTGGTGGGCTATAGTCCATGGGGTTGCAAAGAGTTGGACACAACTGAGCAGGTACGCATGCATGCATGCACCCATCAGTATAGGGTTGGATAAGCTGTGCTTTGTTCATCTAATGACAAAATAGGTAATAGACTGAACTGAATAGTCAGATTTATGTATATATACACCGTTCAATGAAAATTGCAAGTTGGTAGACAGTACTTACATCATTAAAACACACAGAAAAACAATCTATTTTATGAAACAAAAAATATACATAGGAAGGGATGATAAAAAAGGATGTGAAAATTGGTACCTCTAAAAAGGAAGGATCTAAGAATGGATGATGGATGCTTTAACTGTACTTTTTCATTTTCATTTATATTTCAAAAGGAGGAATCTAAAGTTAATATGCTAAATACTAATATCCATTAAATGTAGGTAATAAGTACATGTTACATCTGTAACTTTGAAATATTTTACAATTTTTGATAAGATTTATGTATCTTTCACTTGGGATAAAAATCTGTGAATAACCCACTGTCCACATCCCCGTTATTTTCTTTCTCTGCACCTTTTTACCCTTTCATAGGACATACCCCAATCTGCGACTATTTTATATTTGTTTACTATTGCATATGTATTTTGTTTACCATTGTATTCTGAATAAGGAAGAACAGTAGAGCCTGCAGCCCACTAGAAACTTTCAGGCCAAATTTGGTTGTTAGTTCCTAGTTAGTTCTTAGTTCAGTCACTCAGTCATGTCCGACTCTTTGCGACCCCATGAATCGCAGCACGCCAGGCCTCCCTGTCCATCACCAACTCCTGGAGTTCACTCAGACTCACGTCCATCGAGTCCGTGATGCCATCCAACCATCTCATCCTCTGTCGTCCCCTTCTCCTCCTGTCCCCAATCCCTCCCAGCATCAGGGTCTTTTCCAATGAGTCAACTCTTCTCATGAGGTGGCCAAAGTAC
Organism: Ovis canadensis; assembly: GCF_042477335.2. Classification (NCBI taxonomy): domain Eukaryota; kingdom Metazoa; phylum Chordata; class Mammalia; order Artiodactyla; family Bovidae; genus Ovis; species Ovis canadensis. Next base: position 149,325,550 of record NC_091246.1, on the reverse strand, counting down.
TGGAGTTTCAGCTTTAGCATCAGTCCTTCCAGTGAACACCCAGGACTGATCTCCTTTAGGATGGACTGGTTGGACCTCCTTGCAGTCGAAGGGACTCTCAAGAGTCTTCTCCAACACCACAGTTCAAAAGCATCAATTCTTCAGCGCTCAGCTTTCTTCAGAGTCTAACTCTCACAACCATACATGACCACTGGAAAAACCATAGCTTTGACTAGATGAACCTTAGTCGGCAAAGTAATGTCTCTGCTTTTCAATATGCTATCTAGGTTGGTCATAACTTTCCTTCCAAGGAGTAAGCGTCTTTTAATTTCATGGCTGCAATCACCATCTGCAGTGATTTTGGAGCCCCCCAAAAATAAAGTCTGACACTGTTTCCACTGTTTCCCCATCTGTTTCCCATGTGGAGTGATGGGACCAGATGCCATGATCTTCTTTTTCTGAATGTTGAGCTTTAAGCCAACTTTTTCACTCTCCTCTTTCACTTTCATCAAGAGGCTTTTTAGTTCCTCTTCACTTTTTTCCATAAGGGTGGTGTCATCTGCATATCTGAGATTATTGATATTTCTCCTGGCAATCTTGATTCCAGCTTGTGCTTCTTCATTAGGTAGAACTAAATTTAATGTATTCATTTAGTGCCTTTCTCTTGTCCACAATGATAGTCAAGTGATGTTATCAAATTTTTTTCCTGAAACCTCATGCCTTCATTGCCTTGGTTCTAAAATGTACGGAGCCATCTCTTTCCCAGGTGTTATGTTCCAGGCTGCACAGAGATAGCTGGAAAAATATTCATCAAAATTCGCTTCTTGTACTTATAAAATACACTATACACTGTTATACTCTATATACAGTAAGTCCTACATAACCTTTATGTTTCCTTTATGGTGTTAAAAAGGAATATTGTTTCTTTATTTGATTATCAGTGAATAGCTGCTTGTGTTTGAGAGCTATTGTGAAAGAAAAATATTTAGGTTTGCTATGATTTTGCTTTCCTGATTGCATCAGTTGAATTTGTGAGAAAGAGACTCTACTGCAAATTCCTTCAGTTCGTTGTGATTGAAAAAGTCATAACTGAGGAGCCAGAAGATCCTCAGTCTAGTTTTAGTTCTGTTAGAAGTAGCTCTGACCATGATTATATCGTTTATTTGAAAAAAATCTATGAAAGAGATTGATTTTCAAGGTATTTTAAATTGTGTAAGATTCAGGTAATCGTTTTCCCCTCCAAATATAATACGCCTCTGATGGTCTTTTAGCTTGAGTTAGTATCGTGCTTGAGGACATCTTAGTGTTTTCAGTGTTCATCTTTGTATACCATTAATGTAGCTATATACAAGTCCAATAGAATATTCCATCTGGCACTTTTAGTTTATAGATTGCACCAGAAAAAAACAAAAAACAAAAAAAAAAACAGAAAATCACGTGAATTACATTTTAGGATGTCTTGATTAAATCGATTATGCACTCAAAGTATAGTACGTTATTGTTCTTGTTTAGTTGCTTAGTCGTGTCTGACTCTTTGCAATCCCATGGACTATAGCCTGCCAGGCTCCTCTGTCCATGGGATTTCCCAGGCAAAAATACTGGAGTAGTTTGCCGTTTCCTACTCCAGGAGCTCTTTCCTGACCCAGGGACTGAACCTGCGTCTCTTGCATTGGCAGGATTCTTTACCACTGTGCCACCTGGGAAACCCGTAGTACATTAGAACTGTAAAAAAAAGACAGTTTAATGAGGATGGAGTAAAAATAAGTGATGATGGTTGGAATAAGGAGTTAATGTATGTTGTCCTATTGACAGTGAAATGTTAGAAAATAAATAGAATATTCATGTACTTATAGTTTTAAAAAATTATCTTCAATGCTGTCTTCATCTGAAATGTATAAGTGAACATTCTGGAACATCTCATTACCACAAAGGAGTATGCTAACTAAAAATTTCTAAAGAAAGCCACAAAAGAATGAAGAATTGGAAGGGATGATTTGTCTGGAGTATGTTTAAAATACAAAATACATAGTCATTTGATGTCATGGAATGTTATTTATAAAACTAAATATCTACATTTGTCTCATTTATGCGCTAATTGTATTTTTAAATTGGTAAGGTCAACCCTACTTGTCAACACAATGTGCAGACATTTGAGGAGTATATTTTAAGAGGCTTTTCTGTCCTAAAATATCTTCTACCACATGACTGAAATTCCCACCATTAATATAATCACTTTGGGATGATTCCTTTGGAATGACTATTAAAATCCACAATAAGTGGCCTTCTAGTCTATCTATTAGTTAAAAATATAACGTCTAGACTCAAATTGCCTATATTCTCTTCAAAGATCGTCTGCTCAGTAGCAAGTCATGTAGTAGCCTAATGTTTGGTTTTCTCATCCATCCGTGCATGCATGCTCCGTCTCTGTCATGTCTGACTCTTTGAGACCCCATGGACTGCAGTTTGCCAGGTTCCTCTGTTCATGGGATTCTCTGGGCAGGAATACTAGAGTAGTATTTCATTCTCCAAGGGGATCTATCTTTCTGACCCAGGGATCAAATCTGCATCTCCCGTGTCTCCTGTATTAGTAGGCACTTTCTTTACCCCTGAGCCACTGAGAAGCCGTCCTCATCTATAAATACTGGTAAAAATTATATCTACATTGGAAGTTTGATGGTGGCTTACATGAGTGAATACAGGCAAAATGCTTTCATTGTACTTGATTTATATTAAGTGCCCAGGGAAGTGTTAGCTATTATCATAATGATGGCTCTAATGAGAGACAACACAAATTTTATTAATACTTATTCTGGAAAACTACATGAGCAGAACATAGTTTTCAAGAGGAAGGAGACATATGCCAGTTGTGTTTTTGGTAGCGTGGGATAGAAGTCTAAAAAAAATCTAGATCAGAGATGCAAATCCAAATAAATCTTCAGATCCAGGCAAGTCATAGGTCTGTGAGAAAGGAGCCAAGTGTATGACGTGAAGGAATGGTGGATCTAGAGTATACCTCCTCAGAAGACCTTAGATTTAATGGTGACAATAATAACAGCAAATCTATTCCAGTGAAATTCTTCTTGAGGCCGTGTTCAGTTTACTAACTACCTGTTTGATACTCATGATATAGGCAGGGGAACAATGTTTAGGGAACATCATGAGATTCAATGGAACAGATACAGAAGTAAGAATTTCCAGAGTTTACTCTCCATTCTTACAGCAGTAATAACTGGCATTTATTGGGCTTTTATTAAACATCTGTACTGGGGACTGCACTTACATTTTACACATGTGATTTTACTTACTTGGCATAACCTATTAAGTATATGATGCTGATTTTAAGTAGTTGCCCAAAATCACAAAGCTAATATGTAATGGGGCCAGCTTTTGGTCTTTATGTCAGCGTGACTCTGGATCCTGTACTTTGTATTATTAGATCATATTGTTTCCCATAATTATTGTTAAAAACAGCATTGACAATCTTTCTCATTCTCACATCACTTCTCAGACTTCTGAAAACATTTCCTAACTGTCCTCATCCAATTCAGAAAATACAGTCTACTGATAATTAATCAAATAGCGCATAGATTCCATTTAAAATGAGAGGTGCTAATTTGACACTCATTACATGGATTGGGTTCAAAGTAAATAAGGTGTATTGGCTTATTGTTTTCTTTGTATTTAAAATGCAGGACAGATAATCAGAGTTTTGTCCTCTCACACTTTTTGAAGCTGAACGCTTAATTTTTTTTTCTGAGTTGTATTTTCTTCTTAGAGTAAAACGAACAGGGAAGAGTTGCTGACATTGTTATGACTGAGGCGTAAGGCTGGGCATTGTGGCACCACCAGCCAGGCCCACCTCCCTGCAGAAAGTGCTTCAGAGCTGCAGAGAAGAGAGTGTCTTGGCAGCTGCCTCCCCTCTGATTGACCACATCAGGCTTTAAAAATATCTATGGGCTCATTAGCATCAGCCATTTGCAGAGTTCTCTCTTTGACCATCTTAATGGAACTGTGAGAGCTTTTAAGAGTGCACTCCACCACAGGGTTTATGGGAAAGAGTCACAGCAGGTGTTCGATGTCTTTTGGACTTATTCTCCTGAATTCTAGGCACTATCAGAACATCAATAAAGGGTGACTTTTGTGTAAATACCAGCACAGAGAAGTACGGTGTTGGCACAGGTATTTCTGGAAAGTTTTCTATAACATTTATCAAGGACAGTGTACTGGAAGAAATAGGTAGTAACTTGAGGTTTAGTAACTTGAGGTTTAAAAGTCAGGGAAGGAGGAAGGAGGAAGGGATCGAGAAAGAAGATAATGCAGTTGATCACACTGAAAATGTATACTTACATACTCAGAATGTGGGGTCCAGAAAGGAAAAAGGGTAACAAGCAGGAAAAGCATCTCGGGGTGGAGGCCTGTGCTTGGCCCAGGCCCACAGCACAGACAGTAAACAAGTAATAAATAAGCATATGCATTAAAAAACAATTGCTGTCCAAGTGAGAGGGGACATGGGTAAGCCTATGGCTGATTCATGTTGATGTTTGGTAGAAACCAACACAATACTATAAAGCAATTTTCCTTCAATTAAAAAATAAATAATTTTTTTTAAAAAAGAAAAAAATTTCTTGTGTTCTAGTTAGCATCTCTTAAAGTTTCCAATTAAGAGACAAAATCTGTTCCAAACTCACTAGAAGGGTGGGTTTCCTTTCAAATGGTAAAAGAAATGTGAGCTTTTTAAAAAAAATTATATTCACTGCTATACTTTTCGTGCATTAATACACGTAACAGCTGTTACTTTTAATCCTAATTTTGCACATGAAGGAACTGGAATTCAGAGGCTAGTGACTTCCTGGGTCCTATTGTTAGTAAGGGCAGAACCACATTCAAACCCTGGTCACTTCATTCTAGCACCTGAATTTTTAACCATGCAGATTTACTCTTCTATGGCTTCCCCCCATGGCTCAGTGGTGAAGACTCTGCCTGCCAGTGCAGGAGACACAAGAGACACAGGTTCGATCCCTGGGTTGGGAAGATCTCCTAGAGGAGGATACGGCAACACACTCCAGTATTCTTGCCTGGAGAATCCCAAGGACAGAGGAACCTTTCTATGGAAGCATCAAATGATCTGCTCAAAGAAACTTTTTTGCCTCTGAGTTACAGTTGTTAATCTAGGCTTGATTTTAATCTTTGCAGAGAACTATGTGGGTGTGGTTTAATTTTCTAAATATGAAATGAAATAATTTAATTTTCTAAGTATAAAATATAATCTTAATCCAAAAAACTTCATTGTACAGCTTTTATTTGTATTGCCTTAAAAGTAAAAACATTTATAATATACATATTTTTTTTTGCTTTTAATAAAGATTACCTTTATATTGTCTATGTAATATTTACAAAACCACAGAATGCTTGCCAAAGTATTAAATGCATATCGGCCATATGCAAAGAATTTTTTAACTTTATTTTTGTGGTTATTCTTTGTACTTAATTAGTTCTCCAGTTTTCAATTTTATGCTTTATATAGAGCTGCAAAATCAATTACCTTAGAATTCTTGAATAATAGAACTATGCTTGTATAAAAGAGTGTGTCAGAGTACTACATGACCTTCATTCATTTTTCCAAAGGTCTGAGGACATATGGGTGAAACTGTTTGTTGTAACTCTTAACCAAAATTTCAGAAACTGAGACCTGATTGAAGTAAAGAGGCATTTATTTGGGGTTTGTTAAGACAAAACCTGGGAGACAACAGATTTAAGAAGCGCTTGAAATTGTGTTTCCCTGACTACAAAATGCTGGAGGCTGATGAAACCAAAAAACTTCAAGGTTACATAAATTGTTTTCAATAATTAGGATTGGAGCTAGTAAGAAGAGAATTCATAAGCAAGGATTGGTTGGGGTCTGAAGTGGCTTGAGTTTTCCTTGAGTTTGATATGTTCTAGAGAAAATTCAGGTTCTTAATGATGGTGAAAGGTGTCTGAAACCACATCTACAATGGTAACTTGGCTTCATTTTGGATGCCTGAACTATAACTCTTCCATTTTGAAATTTAAATGGTCTTAAAAATGACATCATAATCATCAAAACAGTGAAATTCTAAAAATATTGTTTGACTCTTTTTTGATGGTTATCATAAGAGTTCTTTTGCTTGTATGTTTATTGTGTACTTTGAGTTATTCCCATAAATATTATATTGCTATAAAATTATATTAAATTACCAGCCCTGGTGGGATTATTTGCTCCACAGAAATTGGCAAATGCCCCCACATCAGGGCTATCAGTTTATTATTTTATAGATTGTACAGTAGGAAAGAATGGAAAAATGTGAATAATGCAAATTAAATCATTTCTGTAGCTTTTACAGTGTGCATAACACAAGAAGCTGAATAAATATTCTTCTGGTCTTCAAAACTTTAATCCTACTTAGCAGAGAAGTCATTCATGTCATTGACAGATGAGTGAAGTTTCAGCATGTTTTTGATATGTCATTTTCCTTTGGCCCATGTGTGTATGCTCAGTTGCTCAGTCATGTCTGACTCTCTGCAGCTGTGTGGACTGTAGCTTGCCAGGCTCCTCTGTCTAGGGAATTTTCTAGGCAAGAATACTGAAGCGAGTTGCCATTTCCTATTCCAGGGATCTTCCCTGACCTAGGGATCAAACCCACGTCTCTTATGTCTCCTGCGTTGGCAGGTGGATCCTTTACCACTAGCACCATCTGGGAAACCCTCTTACCTATTTTCTGAAATGAAAATGCCAACCAATATTCATATCTTAATTACACTCATCTATCATTTGCAGCTGGAAGTTGGTGATGGGTACAAAACTTAGGCAAAACTCAATTAATAATCAACTCTGTGAGAATCAATTGATTAAATGGAATTATATAAAGAATATTTTATATTTTATTATTGTAAATAGTGGGTCTATGCATTCTTTGTATAAGTAAATACATTTTTGTGGAGAGCCAATTGTTAACTATTAGATTTAGCTCTCTGTTGTTAAACCCACCAGTTTTTGTGCACCTTAAACTTTGTCTACATTTTTCCTTTATTTTTTTGAATGCCCTGGGTATAAAATTTTAGTGTTTCTTAACTGATAAAATGGTTAATTATCATAAGTATTGACTCATTACAAATTCTTAAAATTGTTAAGAATTGGTGGAGGAACAGTACTCATTACAATAAAATGAAAAAATAATTTGGGTGATAATTTATAGATACTTAAATATTTTAAAAAATACCAACCTTTCTCTTATGTTTCTCAACCATTTCCAGTCTTTTTATGCCGTGAGCTTTTGTCTGATTTGTGGTCAGTTAGCTCAGTTACAATTAAAGTGTGAATATCAGGCACAACTCCAGACTAACCACTGCCTCAGCTTCCTTCTCCTCCATTGACACAGGCTAGCCCCAATTCTGATCAGATAGCTACACTGTCTATCCTCCAGTTCTACAGAAATGAGGAGGACAAATACATGAGAATATGCCACAGCAACAGAAAACCACAGTTCAAACTGTTTGGTCCTCAATGATCTTTGTACACAGATTGTACCAACAAAAATATTCCATCTGTGACTTTTTAGCACAGTGGTGGCAGGTCATTTGCTGTGCTGTCTTTAAGTAGATGCTTGAAAAACTAAGAGAGTCTTTTTTTCCCCTCTTAGAAATTGAAGTGTGTTATCTGATTAACATAGCGCTTATTGTCATCAACATTAGCGAATATTTACTAACACCCAAAAACTACTGTCATTTAATTAGACTCTTAAATTCACAAAGTTAGGTACCTTTGTTATTTAGCAGAAAGACAGTATGAACCAAGAACTAAACAAATTGACATTTACACAAATTACACCATTTCATATAATTGTGAAGCCAGCATTAAGACATCTTTGCTATCCGCTCACCTTTTCCCCCTCTCTACAGGCCCACACAGAGAAAATTATATACGTGGAAGGATTATGGAGTGCTAGAAATAATAGCTTTCACAGGGTTGGGAAATGCTCTGAGGTTAATTATAAAGGGTTTATTAGGAGAACCAAACTTGGCTTTGACTTAAAGAATGATTTGGTAATGTGTTAGAATTTGGAAAAAGAATTTTATAGCAGTACTCTTGCCTGGAAAATCCCATGGCCGGAGGAGCCTGGTGGGCTGCAGTCCACGGGGTCACGAAGAGTCGGACACGACTGAGCGACTTCACTTTCACTCATGCATTGGAGAAGGAAATGGCAGTCCACTCCAGTGCTCTTGCCTGGAGAATCCCAGGGACGGGGGAGCCTGGTGGGCTGCCGTCTATGGGGTCGCGCAGAGTCGGCCACGACTGAAGCGACTTAGCAGCAGCAGCAGCAGCAGGATTATGCTGGATTACCCTTATGAATGTGTGGTGTGACTTTGGGAAGCTGTTCAAAAGTGCTGTAACATGTTAGGAATACATTCTTTTTCATTTAAACCCATCCTTTGCGTTATTTCTTTGGGGATGGTTAATATCAGGTCTTTAAAGCCATGAAATTGTCAATCACAGCCAAAGTAGTGAACGACTTGGTTTCTAATAGAAGGTGCATGGGGCCCCAGTAGTGCCCTGCATGTCTGAATTATAGAATAGCTACAATGAAATCCACAAAAAGAGCACTAAAGCCAAATCTCTCCTAATTTATAATTTTACCTAAAATTATTTCTAAAAGAATGTGAGTATCCCCTTCTGTGTCTTCATTTTCCACTTACTGAGTTGTGAAATAAAAAAAAATTACAAGGTTTTTTTTTTTTAACCTACTTACCTAATGGCTTGGTGGTAAAGAATCCACCTGCCAATGCAAGAGATGCATTTTCGATCCCTGGGTTGTGAAGATTCCCTGGAGAAGGAAATGGCTACCGACTCCAGTATTCTTGCCTGGGGAATCCCACGGACAGAAGAGCCTGGCCAGCTACAGCCCATGGGTGGCAAAAGAATCGGACACAACTGAGTGACCGAACAACCAACTCCTTTTGGAGTCAGATTCACACGTGATAAGATAGCAACTGTGGCGTCACATTGACTCCTTTTGCTTCCACAGACTATTTCATTACGTTAAGAGTGAGCTTAGGGAGCAAACAATGCTTCTCGGTGAGTGGGGTCACGTGTCATTCCCCCCCCACCATATAGTACCTCAAGTGTGTGTACTAAATTGCTTCAGTAGTATCTGACTCTGTGCGACGCTATAGATTGTTGCCTGCCAGGCTCCTCTGTCCACAGGATCCTCCAAGGCAAGATTACTGGAATGGGTTGCCATGCCCTCCTCTAGGGGATCTTCTCAATCCAGAGATTGTACCTGGTAGCTGCTAGCAAAATCAAGAAATGGTATAAATATTGTGAGAACATGTCTTTTCAAAATCAGTTCTAAAAGTTCTACACACACAATGTAAAGCATTATCAAAAAGAGAAGCGTTAGAGGCTCAGAAATTCTTTTGTATCCAGAGTTGGTTTACTGTCAAACATCCTGCTATAGGTAATTTCCACCTGTGCTGTTCCCTTACTTGCTCAATCTGATAAAGGTACTGAATTGCCTATACAGTCGCCTAAGTCAGAAGGACTTAGAACTTCTGAGTAAAAATATTTTAAAGGGTTTTTTTCAAGCATACTAGTGATATCATTCATTTGATTATTAATAAGACTAAACCTGCTACTCTCATTGAAGGAATAGATGCTTAGTAAGAGTAAGGTTTGGAAATCAAAAATTCTCAGATAAAGTGCATGTATCTGAAGTGGGCACTCAAAAGATATGCAGCTTTTTTCTTCTGTATTTTTAGAGATTTCATGTATTACCTAAGCAAAACTATTTAATTGCACAGTTGTTTTAAAGTAGAATTAAAGCAACTTTATACTTAATAATTACTTATTATGTGGTTTTCTATAAATGTTGTTGGATAAAGCATACAAGCTCTTAAAATTTTTAGTTTTTCTTTATGATTAATTTGATCCAGACAGAACTTATAACAATATAAACATTCTAAAAATATCTAAGATATCTGGTCATCTACTATTCAAAAACAGAAAAGAAAAAAAGGAATGTTTTAAAGTGAATAAATATTTTAAATTTTCTTTTCTTTTTTTTGGCAATCTATGTAGATGCTGTTGTAGTTAAATAAAACATGTTCACTTAAAATAATTACAAGTCCAAAGTAGCCTTTTTATGTGTATTTCCCAATTAAAATTTAATGTGGGAGATGGTAATTTTGATATTAAAAGGGAGCCTCAGTTTGAAAACATTGAAAAACCATTGTTCTAAATACTCCAATATGATTTATTAGGAAATAAGGACAAGTCCAGTGGGGTTGATAAGAAGACAGTTCAGGACTTATTAGTATCTCCTAGATGCCTCTGTCACTTCAAATGAGTACTCTATTCAGATCAACTCTACATAAATGTTTATTTTATTTAAGAATTATTTATAAGGTTAATAAAGCAGAAAAAAGTTTTACTTACATATTACCATCAAGTTTGCAAAATACTACAAGCACACTCTTGATAAATTGTGACTGATTTTCCATTATATTTTGTAATGTAAGCTCATAGTGGGTAGTATTGGTATCCCATAAATGCAGTGGCTGATATCTTTTTAAAAATTATTTATTTATTTTGGTCGTATAGCATAGCATGTAGATATTAGTTCCCTGATCAGAGAGCAAACCTATGTCTCCTGCATTGGCTGCGTAGAGTCTTAACCAGTGGACTGCCAGGGAAGTTCTGTGGCTGATATCTTCTTACATTTGGTATTTGTAAGGTGCCTTTTCATTCAGTGGATGCTCACATATTTTCATAGAAGGAGTTTATCTGAAAGATATTACATTATAATTCCTTCTCTACAACAAAATGTCAATATTACCTATGGATTAAGTGGCCTCAAACTTTGTTTACCAGCCCTTAATTTTATCTTCTCTTTCGTATGTGTATGTGATGTATATATAAATAGATACAGTATTCTTGCCTGGAGAATCCCATGGATGGAGGAGCCTGGTAGGCTGCAGTCCATGGGGTCTCAAAGAGTTGGACACGACTGAGCGACTTCACTTACTCACTTATGTGAAAATGAAAGTTACTCACTCATGTCTGAATCTTTGCGACCCCCTGGACCGTATAGTCCATGGAATTCTCCAGGCTAAAATATTGGAGTGGTTAGCTGTTTCCTTCTCCAGCCAATTTTCCCAGCCCAGGGATTGAACTCAAGTCTCCTGCATTGCAGGCAGATTCTTTACCTGCTGAGCCACAAGGGAAGCCCAGGAGTACTGGAGTGGGTAGCCTATCCCTTCTCCAGCGGATCTTCCCGACCCAGAAATTGAACTAGGGTCTCCTGCATTGCAGGCGGACTCTTTACCAGCTAAGCTACCAGGGAATATGTAATGATTTACATATATGATGATTATATATTATATAATTGTATTACATATGATTATATATTATATATAGTATAATACATGTAATGATCAATTCTTTAGTGGGTCTTTGTCTAATCTGCTTTTCTTCAAACTTATACTTTAAGAGAGTAATGACCATCATATAGTAACCTTGCTTTTCTTACTTTATTTCCCTGATGTTTGAAAGAACATATGGATATGGTCACATTATGATACATCTTAAGCTGGAAATCAGAAGCCAAACTAAACAAATGCCATCCTTGGTAAGCAGTTGTGGATCATTGTAGTCCTGGGTGCTTTGCTGAGTCTTGTCCAACCACAGCTGTTCTTGGCAGCTTTTACTGCAGGCGTCTTACCAAAATATTATTATTTGTGTTCTGCTCACTTCCTTCAATCCTTTTCTGAAATACCACTGATGCCAGCTTTGGCTTTCTTTTCTGGCTTTTCATCCCACTTTCCTCCCAGCAGACAAAACTGTCCTCAAGTATTCTTTCATTTGATATGCTAAGAATGGAAGACACAAAGAAATAAAACATGACTTAGCCCTCAAGGAACTCCCAATTTTAGTGACTGGAAACGAAGATGCAAACAGTTTTCAATGGAGCATAAAATGAGTCCATAGAAGTAAAGGAAAGTTGTGTCAAGCAGTGCAGAAGCAGAATATTTCTGTTTAAAAGACTATGGACCAAGAAGGTCATCCAGATGAGGGGATATTTGAACTGCTTTGTTTTTATTTAGCTACAAATAATAGTATTTCTTTATTAAAGAAAGCTTAATATATGTTCTCATCAAATTCTCTATCTGTTCTTGTTCTTAATGATTTGTACCATTGAAAAAAATTAATTAAAGTCTAAACATTTTTATCTTCATACCTGTGAGATATGAAGTATATTGCCTTAGTCTTGTTTCCTCCTTGCATCTCATTGTTTTGTCTTCCCATTTGATTTTTTATCTAAGTATGCTATTATTTCCACAAAGGAGTTGAATATTTATTTTTCTCTTTAGAGATATTCTGTGGCTCAGCTGTTAAAGAATCTGCCAACAACGCGGGACAGCTGGGTTCGATCCCTGGGTTGGGAAGATCCCTTGGAGAAGGGAAAGGCTACTCACTCTGGCATTCTGGTCTGGAGATATCCATGGACTGTATAGTCCATGGGGTCGCCAAGAGTCAGACACAACTGAACAACTTTCATTTTCACCTTACAGCCATCAACTTTACTAAAAAGGGAATTTTCGTTAGATAATTTAACATGTTCCCCTACTCCTCAGTTCAGTCACTCAGTCATGTCCGACTCTGTGACTCCATGGACCGGAGCATGCCAGGCCTCCCTGTCCATCACCAACTCCCTGAGTTTACTCAAACTGACATTCATTGAGTTGGTGATGCCATCCAGCCATCTCATCCTCTGTCATCTCCTTCTCCTCCCACCTTCAATCTTTCCCAGCATCAGGGTCTTTTTCCAATGAGTCATTTGTTTGCATCAGGTGGCCAAAGTATTAGAATTTCAGCTTCAACATCAGTCCTTCCAATGAATATTTAGGTCTGATTTCCTTAGGATGGACTGGTTGGATCTCCTTGCAATCCAAGGGACTCTCAAGAGTCTTCTCTAACACCACAGTTCAAAAGCATCAATTCTTTGGCGCTCGGGTTTCTTTATAGTCCAACTCGCGTCCATACATGACTACTAGAAAAACCATAGCTTTGACTAGACAGACCTTTGTTGGCAAAGTAACATCTCTGCTTTTTAATATGCTGTCTAGGTTGGTTATAACTTTTCCTCCAAGGAGTAAGCATCTTTTAATTTCATGGCTGCAATCACTATCTGCAATGATTTTGGAGCCCCCCAAAATAAAGTCTGTCACTGTTTCCACTGTTTCCCCATCTATTTCCCATGAAGTGATGGGACCAGGTGCCATGATCTTCGTTTTCTGAATGTTGAGTTTTAAGCCAACTTTTTCACTCTCCTCTTTCACTTTCATCAAGAGGCTTTTTAGTTCCTCTTCGCTTTCTGCCATAAGAGGGGTGTCATCTGCATATCTGAGGTGATTGATATTTCTCCCGGCAATCTTGACTCCAGATTGTGCTTCATCCAGCCCAGTGTTTCTCATGAAGTACTCTGAATATAAGTTAAATAAGCAGGTTGACAATATACAGCCTTGACATACTCCTTTCCCGATATGGAACCAGTCTATTGTTCCATTTCCAGTTCTAACTGTTGCTTCTTGACCTGCATACAGATTTCTCAAGAGGCAGGTCAGGTAGTCTGGTATCCCCATCTCTTTAAGAATTTTCCACAGTTTATTGTGATCCACATAGTCAAAGGCTTTGGCGTAGTCGATAATGCAGAAGTAGATGTTTTTCTGGAACTCTCTTGCTTTTTTGATGATCCAACGGATGTTGGCAGCTTTGATCTCTGATTCTTCTGCCTTATCTAAATCCAGCTTGAACATCTGGAAGTTCTCAGTTCACATACTGTTGAAGCCTGGCCTAGAGAATTTAGAGCATTACCTTACTAGTGTGTGAGATGAGTGCAATTGTGCAGTTTGAGCATTCTTTGGCATTAGCTTTCTTTGGGATTGGAATGAAAACTGACCTTTTTCCAGTCTTGTGGCCACTGCTGGGTTTTCCAAATTTGCTGGCATATTCAATGTAGCACTTTCACAGCATCATCTTTTATGATTTGAAATAGCTCAACTGGAATTCCATCACCTCCACTACTCCTAAGGCTCTTGAAAGACAGGTAGAAGTTCCCTCTTTGCTCTGGTGTTACTATTCTATTTTTAAATGTTTCTTTTATAATAGGCATCTTACTTGTTCTGCCATATTTTCCACTTTGAACAATAATTTCAGAAGTTACTATGGCAGTGAGAAAAGAGACTATGTCTCAAACTGAATTCAAAAGGTTCTCCCTTGCAAATATTTTTAATTCCAGTAGTCCATTTTCCTTCTTTCGTACATATATTTTTCCACCACATCATTATCCAGCTAAGTCTCCTTAATTGACATCTGGCTTTATAGACCTTGCGATGGGTTAGTTCTGGGTCTGCATATTTTTGTAAGAGTCAAGTACGTATTTTAAAAATAGTATGTTAAAGAGAGGCTTATATTTAAGCCTTCTCCTTAGTATCTATGTATTAGTTTGGCTGATGTAACAGAATAATAGCCACTTTAGCTACACTATAGAATATAGCTTATGGTTAAGGTTATTATGTAGCTTAAAGAAAAATAACAGTTTGTTTCACCCTACACATAAAGGTCTAAGCCTAAGCAGCCACTGCCCATTTGGCGGCTCCCTGGTTGAGGGAACTCAGGCTACTCCTGCCCTGTTGACCTTTGATATTTCACATCCAATTGATTGCTTGACTGTTTGGCCTCCTGCCAGCATGTTCACATTCTCACTCGTGGGCAGCAGATAAGAAAAGAATGATGAGGAGAAAGACACCTCTTTTAAACACAAGACCCAGAAATTGCCCATGTGATTATTACACATCCCCACTGGTTAGAACCTAGACACTTCATCACCCCATTTCACTGTCAGGGAGGCTGGGTGACCAGATTGAGATGACATTAGCAGAGATGTAGCCAAAATATTGGTAAAAGAACTACCAGTCTCTCTGCTATTCTACACCTGTAATCTCCCATTTTCTCCTCCTCCAACCGAGACCTCCTGCCTTTAAATCCACTTGTTCCTCACCTTTCTGAAGAGTCTTGCCCAGGCCTTTTGTATGACATTTAGTTTATTGGTTCTTTGATGTCCTTGCCCAGCAGAGTCTTCAGTTATCACATATCATGGTGTGATGTCATTAATCTCTCTCCTGCCCTTCCAGTTCCCACTTTTGAACCTCAGACTCCTCTTATAGGTGGCTGTTGCCTCGGGTTTTTGCCTCTTACCATCAGTTTTTCTAACACCCTTCCTTTCTGTTTTAGAGCAACCTCAAGTGAAATGACCCTAACTGTCTCCTCTCTGCAAAAGTTATGTTTTCCTTGTCTAGCATTTCCCTGGATTCCTCAGGAAGTCTATCAGCCTCATTTTCCCGTTCCTCCCTGGAGAATCCTCTTGCCAACCTCACCCCCGCCTCCCCCCTGCCCCCCCCTCCCTGCAAACAATAACAAAAGAGTCCTAGCTGCCTGCTCTGTTTCTCCAGTCACTTGCTTTATTTCTTCTTTCATCCTGGGTTGGGCCCTAAAGATAATGCAGAAAAGTCATCCTGGAATTTAGGGGGAAAGAGCAGAAGGAAAATAGCCCTTATTTTATATAATTTGGTCTTTTAAATAAGGACATTTTATTAAATATTTTATTTACCTTAGGCTTTTCCCTATATATTCAGAAGCTAAAGGGTTTATCAAAACACAGAACTGTGTTGGGATTCTGCGTATCTACGCCCCAGCCTGGTTCCGTGAGACCTCCTGAGGGCATGAACAAAGCCTCCGTGCCTGCGGTGCAGAATCACACAGAGGGCTCCTGTCAAGCCAGCCCTTTCTTCTTCCTAAAACGGCCTCCAAAGGCAGCCTTTTTCCCCCTTTGATGTAAGCTCACAATTTCCTCACTTTCAGGGATTTAAATTACAACAAATGTTCCGTGGGTTCACCTGGTTTTTTTTTTTCCCTCTTGTATTTTTTCCCCATTGAGCTGAAATTCACATAAAATCAACATTTTAAAGTATACACTCAATGTAGGATATATTTTTAAAATTTCACCTTGATTTTCTTCATTTTTACCATAAGGGGTCAAGATATTCTTTCTTTTTGTAATTTTAAAATAAAAATTGTATATATGGAAGGTATACAACGTGATGACTTGTTATATACATATACAGTGAAATGATCACTCTAGTGAGGCTAATTAATATATCCATCTCCTCGTATCGTTACCATTTGTGTGTGTGTGTGTGTGTGTGTGTGTGTGTGTGTGTGGTTGGAGCACCTAAAATCTACTCTCTTAACAAAGTTCTGGTCTACAGTACAGTATAGTAGAGTCTTCATGTTGTATATTAGCTGTCTAGACTTATTCATCCTGTATCACTGCAACTTTATGAAGGTTCACCATTCTGGGGGAGCATGGTATCTACAGAGTCCATTGCTGGCCAGCTGCTCTCCTCCATTGCTAAACTGGGGCCTCATAAATTTCCCCTTAGAGATCCTCCCTTTTTATAAAAGCTGCCTGTTTTCTGCTTCTTAACCAAGAAGACTTCTTTCCATCCCACAGCTCTCAAGGAAAGCCAAACACACCGAAGTTCTCACCTTTCCTTCCCAGCCTTTCCCTATTTCCTCCTGCTTCCTAACACCTCATTCTTTTATTTATTCTGTCCACTCCAGTAGTCTCACCTACCATTCACTAGGAATTGCTTAGGTGCCAGACGTTATACTTGTTAATCTCCACATCCCAGTGGGGTAGATATTCTCATTTTACAAAGAGGAAACAGGCAAGAGAGGTTACAAAGCCTGAAGAGGGTGGGCAACTAAATTGTGGCTGAGCCAGGATTGAAATCCCAGTCTGGCTGGGAAGCCGACACTGTGTCACACTGCCCTTCAGACATACGTGTTCTGCTTTTAAAGAGGTCACACAGAGGAACTGAATCAACAAGCCAGTCCAAAAGATTCAATTTCAAATCCTGACTCCATCATTTTGTGTCCTAGCCAAGTTACTACACTTCTGAGTTCATTTTCTCGCTTGTAATATGGGGCCAATGATTCTTTGTTCCCCCAAAATATTACTGAGCACGTTTTTTTAAAAGAATTTTTTGATGTGGACTATTTTTGAACGCTTTATTGAATTTGTTACAACATTGCTTTTTTTTTTTAATTGGCTTATTGTCCAAGAAACATGGACAACCTCACAGGTTGCCTCCGTGAGATCTTAGCTCCCCAACCAGGAATTGAATCAGCACACCTTGAGCTGGAAGGCAAAATCCTAACCACTGGACCACAGGGGAAGTCCCTATAGGAGTACTTTTTATATGCTGGCCACAGTTCTAGGTTCTGAGGGCCCAGCCTCAGGTAGATAGATGTTACCCTGCTCTCAAGGAACCAACATGTTAGTGGGAAAACAGATAATGAATATACATATCTTGTAAGCACTTTAAAGAAAAATAAAATAGGGGAGAGGAGAGCGTGAAAGAAAAGAGTGGAAGACAAGACCACTCCAAGAATGTAAAACTTAGGCGGAGACCCATAATAAATAAGGAGCAATGCACAGAGGGAGCAATGTGGTTATTCTGGGACAAGAATGTTCTAGGCAGGAGAGTAGAAAGGGCCAAAAGCAAGATTTAGTAGTAACTAACACAAAAGCTTGTAACTATTAAATTAATCCTGACAGTGCATTCAGATTGGTATATTTCAAGTGCGTAAATATTGTCTTTTCTTCTTCAAAGTTTTCATGTGTTGTTAACACTCGATAGCTCCCTGTGCAAAGCATCGGTGAGAGCTGCACACATCTTAAAACTTCCTGTTTTGCTTCACTGCCAAGATGCACAGTTTCTTTGTGCCTGCTGCCAACACCTTGTACTGCCCCCGCTGTCTCTTTGTACCCAGTGGCCAAGTAGCTTCACCCCAGGGTGGACCAATCTCTCCCAGTGTGAAAACTCTTTATTCTGCCAAGCTTTTTAACACAAGGATAAAGTTACTTATGTTTATCCTCAAACCATAGAAAATCCCTCCTCATGCCTCTAGTTTCCCGTACCCCCAATCCCATCCCATTTCCCCAGGAGCACAATGAACAGCTTCCTTTCTTTCTCCAGCAGCACTCCCCTCGCCACCGTATAAACGGCGTCTCCGGCCTCCTTGTTCGGATGTGATACATGTTGCTTATTCTGGCTTTATGCTTTCATGCACTTTAGAGAAGAGGTTCTTCATGGCTTCCTTTGAATACCCCTCAGCTCCTGTGAGACTCTTCTCTTTTACTACCACCTGGTTTTCTCAGATAATCTCTTAAAGACTCTTCTTGTCACCCAGGACTTGACAGTGTTGAGACATTGTGGAACCCATTTAACTGGGCTGGATGTTGCCCTTCAATATTCTCCTCAGAGCCTGAGAAGACCTCTTCCTCATATAAGCCCACCCATCTCCTCTCTTCAGCAGGTGCAATCATTTCCTTTTCATTTTCTTGATTTCTGTGTCATCCAAGCTGAGCTTTTTATCGCCTGAAATCCTCTGCCATCCTGCCTGCAAGCCCTTTCGCATGAGCTGCTCTTGCTGCGCTATGGTAGCCACAGGTAGCTCCCCTGAGTTCTCTTTCATTCTCGACCCTTGAAGTAGGCATAGCCCACTTTTACTGAGAAACTGTGGCAATCTGCTTTTCCCCCTCATCTAAAAGGACGCACTGCTAGTCTCTCCATTTTGAAACCCCTCTTCTCCCTTAACACTGTACTTGATTGCACCACATGCAACCATGCTTTTGGTGCCCTCTCTTGGAGCCACTGTGGAATTCTTGAAGAAGAGAATGGATCGTTTTTAGCCTCAGCCTGTTCGATGTATGGATACATATTAGAGTGTGATGCACATTAAGTTTGAGAACATATTCATGGATCACATATGACCCTGCTCAGAGGGGTGATCTGCTTCTTCAGGCTCTCGCCAAGTTGTTCTGATGTTCCTCCCTCCTGTATGCTTTGGGTCCCATGGCTAGATAGAGGACCACTGTGTATGCTCACCATTTACCTCCTCCTGACTCATTAAATAATGTGCAACAGCAGTGGATCCCATGACCCTGGAACTCTCTCACATTCACTTCACTTGGAGTAGCTGTGCTTTCTCATTCCCCAGTTCATGCGCCTCTTTCACACAGGAAAAGCGCCCATGGTTTTTCTCCCACATGCTTTGAATTCAGGAGGGTGCATATGATCCGTCTGTCTCTGTGAAGCAGCTGAAGCATCATGGGGTCATTGGGTACCTTTCAAGTCAGGAAAGAGGGCAGAGTTGGAGGCAGAGTGTAATCTTTTTCCAGATACTGTGACATAGTCTCCAAGTGAGAAGTGAAACTATCTCTAGTTATGTTTGATTCAGAAACCAAATTAGTAAACATGAAACTCCAGAATCATCAAATTACTGGGTTTGTGAAAACCTGAAGCATCAGCTGAGCATTAGTCCTATTTGATCAGCCCCTCTTTATTCCATTTAAAAGTTTTCATCTTTATTTATCTTCATTTTGCACTCTCCTGTTCATTGATTCCCTCTTTTAATCCTGGACGCCCTGCCTGCTGTATTCAGCAGACTCTTCCTTCTCTCAGATCTAGAGGAGTCTAAGCTGATTTCCTGTGGTTCAGTTCTCAACCACTTAAAAGAAAGGTTGCAGCTTTTTCTTTTGTAGTCAGGTGGGTTTGATTGTTTAAAACAAGCTTTCTTTCAAAGAATCTCAACAGACTACACAAAAGCTTAATCTTCGTATCTGTATATAGACTAAAATAAGACCTGGGGTGCACCATCCGAGGTGCTTGTTCTTTGACTTTTCAAAGACATTTTAAAGCTCCTTTTGGTCTCCTTTTCTGCCTGAAAAATTAAATTCTAGTGTTTTTAGTGAACAGTATATTAATCTTAATCTTGCATGCATATTTTGGATTGGTCTTTTCTCTTTCTTCTAAAACGGCATTTAGCATTGCAATTTTTATTTCTTCTACTGCTAAATCTGAGTCCCTTTCCTCCAGTGTTTATTCACCCTGCTTCATTGCCTTTCTTGGTTCACCCACTTGTAATGCCTTTTCCTTAATCACTTTGAGATCCACCGTGTTTTCTCCTGTCAGCGCACGTCCTCCCTGGGGCACTAACTGTAGCGAGTGGTGGACACATTTTGGGTACTCATGAGAACCTGCCATGGAGCTTTGTCCCTTCAGTTGGACGCCAATAATTTCTCCAGCCTGGGTCTCCAGGATCCTCCCCAAAACTGCTCTTCCACAGCATCTCTTTTCCTCCCAGATACCAGATGAAGAACAAGGTAGACACTTCATATTTACCCTGAACATGGATATCTCTCCCTCATGGTGAATTTCAGCACCATTTTAAGAGACGTTGACCTTGCACAGCTATCCTCCACTGGGAATTTTATCAGATATTCTTTTATATCTCTTATCATAAAATTGCTAACATTCAACAGGTTCCATGTCAGCCCTTCAATCCCTCAAAAGTGGTGAAGCAAAGGCCTATTGCCCTCATTCATTCAACAAACATTTGTTGAAAGCCTACCTGGGGACACACAGGAACATGTGGATGCCCTGGGGAGATGGATTGTGTGTTCCACATCCTCTTACTAGGGCCGAGGTTTTCAATTATTTGTATACCTTTTTCATTATGTTTAAAATGAGAGATTTATTACCTGCACTACACAGTATATAGCTTTACAACTTAAATGTAATTGCCTCGCTATTGCAATTTTCTGAACCAGATCACTTCTGAGGAGGCATAGAAGACGGTTTTTAATTTAAATGATAAAATAAATCACATGTTCCTGGTAAACAGCAGTTATGCCATATATCAGGCACTTCCAGTATTTCAGCTCCCAGTGACTACAACTTGAGGCAACTGACTTAGTAGCTGGGTGGGGGTGGGCACTGTGTGTGCAGGGAAACGGCTGTTCCTTTCCTTGCAAGGAGAAGCCTGGGGTGTGTGCCATGCGTATCCTCAACAAAGATAAATGGTGACAGTGAAGGCTTTTTTATATACTTTAGTGACAATGAGACCAATTTACAAGTTGCCAGTCTCAAGAAATCCAGCTTTACTGGCACATATATTTTATTTATTCCTGTGATATTCTAATGCCCCGTTATGGATGCCCTAATAGGAACCCTTGGCAACCACCCAGTTGTCCTGCCCTTAATATACCAGGGATATTAAGGGAAAGCCAGATGCACTACATGCTCTGAAAGATCTTAACCCAATAAAAGAGGCAGCAGTGAAAACAGATTAGTTGCACAAACTAGTAATCAGGTGATCAGAATGTCTTCTGCTTAAATGATATTTTATAGCAGTAATCTATTTTATAATTCAGAGTTCAGCAAACTACAATCACTGCAAGCCTAGCCTCTCCTGTCACCCACTTTAGTAAGTAAAGTTTGACTGGAGCACAACCATCCTTGTCCATTTACATATTACACATTGTCTGTGGCTGCCTTTGCACTGTAATGGCAGAGTGGAATAGCTGCAGGAGACAGAATGGCCTGCAAAACCAAAATGTTATTATCTGGCCCTTTACAGAAAAAAGGTTTGTTGACCCCTGCAATAAAATATGCATGAACCTATTTCAAAGTGATGAGTTAAAATACTGTTGGCACTTAAAGCTTTCAACTCGAGAATTGCTTGGAGTATTTTCACAATTTCTGTGCAGTGTGGTCAGAGCTAGAAACAATAATGAAATATGACCATCCTCACACTAGCAATAATAGAATACCATTAAGCGTTGTATAAATGCTTAGAATACTGCCTAGGTACTAATTCTGAATTTAGTGAGAAAATGTTCTTTGTATTTTCTTAGCAATGTCACAAGCCTGACATCCTATTAAGAAAAAAGAAAGCAAGAAAAACCAAATGTTGTTTTCTCTTTCTTCAACAGTCTCTCCCTGCAATGGGATTTGAGAGTCTTACATTTACATTTTTCAAATCTAAATCTAGAAATCAACAAATTGAAACCATTTGTGTTGAAAGAAATTCTCCAGTAGAATACTTGACTGTGATTCATTAAAAAAAATAAAATAAAACCCTTGGGTTAAATGAACATCTCCTCATGGGATAGTCCCAATAAATATGATTGTGGCATACCTCATGATTCACTTACATTTTTATTTTGCTACTGTGTTTGTCAGAATTTGCACTCTCCAGTCTAGTTGAACAACATGGACGAAGCGACTTAGGCAGCTGTCAGTTTCCATTTCCTATCTGCAGAGTAGAAGCCCTTTATTTCATTTGCAGGACTGTGCCAAGAATTAATGAGATAAAACCTGAAAAACACTGAGCACTATGGTATAAATGTGAAAAATGTTTATTTTCTTTCTCTTTTTTTAATACAGTCTGTGATATTTGACCATTCTTTCATGTCATGCTTAATGCAAATATTCCTGTCACCTTAAACATAGCAAAAGGACCACCCGAGTGAACCAGATGCTCACTGAATGGTTAAGCTGATTCCTTGTCTCTGAAAGCCTTCATCTCTGTCATTACCTGATAATACCATTTCAAGTGATTAAAACGTAGGGATGCTCACTCCAGAGGGCTGATAATGTAATAATATTGTTAAAAGAAAGGCAACCAGAACTGTCTTTTATTGTTTCTATCACTTAAATCATCTGTAACTACATTGGAATACAGATCATTAACCTCCCAGAGTCAGCAGGTTTGGGGTTTCTATCTTTAAGGAAGAATGCAATGGTCTATCATGAAACCTCAGATTCTGGCATTCATCGTATTCTGATCTTGTTATTTTTCTAGAATTTCTTATGAACCAGCCTGGGAAATATTTACTTTTTAATTACAAGAAGAAAGAAATCTCTTCTGATAATTGGAGCTTCTTTAGTCTTGCTTTAGTCAACATTCTAATGCCTTTCTTTGTTTTCCACCTAATAACTTCAATCCCCTAGTTTACAAGCTTTCTGAGACACCCCACTGAGAACAGACTAAAAATCCAGTCTCCTGATCACAAGATCTGAGTTTAAAACCAAGCTGGTCTGTTCTGTGTTGTATTGTGTCTAACTCCTGTGTTTATTTCCTCAGTGCTAAAAATAGTACCTGGCATATAGTAGGTGCTCAATAAATATCTGTTAAATTTAACTAGTAACTATTGTATAAACGGAACTTCATCTGCAGCCATCCACTCTGTGGTCCCTAAATGTCTTCTGCCACTGGCGACCTTGGGGTTCTTTTCAGTACCACTGAAATCTTACCCACATTTACAAGGCCCTGCTCCATAAAACCTTTCCTGATCCTTCAGTAGCCAAGATGAATTTCTCCATTGAGTTTTCATAGCATTCCCTACTTCTTTGGTAGTATTAAAGCAATCCATTCATTCTGCAAGTGTTTATTTGTTGTAAAATATTATTTATAAAATATGCAGTGAGCACCCATTCTGCAATATTCCAGCACTGAAGATACAGTGGTGAAAAGACTGATAAGGCCCTGTAGGTTTATATGCTGATGGTCATAATGATAACAGACAAATGTATAACATCAGGCAGTGATAGGGACTCTGAGAACAAAGGAGGGAAAGGATTGAAGAATGATGGATGGGCTTCTCTGAGCAAAAGGCACGTGAACAGAGACCTGGGTTACACGAGGAAGTGTGCAAGGCCTTGTGCTAGGGGCTGAAAAGATAAAGACGTGAAGCATGCTCTTTGCTCTCATCAACATGAAGAAACTTACCTGCTAGGCGATAATTATTGCACACTAGTGTCGGAAAACTACAGCTAACACGACCTCTAGAGGAAAGCCATTCTAGCGCCTTGTTGCCTTGTTATTTGAGGTACTTCTGTGTTCCTTGCTATATTGTCAATTTGTCTAGGAAGGAATGACAGATTGTTCATCTGGGTGTCCGCCGGCGTTCTCGCGGTGCCTGGTGCCTTCCCGGCCCAGCAGACTGGTGGGCTTGGCCAGTGCGGTCCTGAGCAGAACCTTCCCTGCAGAGCCTGCAGCTGCAGGAGGAGGCGCCTGGAGTTCCTTCCGGGCGTTCTCCGCAGAGGGAGCCGATTGCTCTCCCCTGTGAATTACTGTCCGCACTGAGAACCCCGCAGCAGAGAGTCGGATGAGTGGGAGAGCTGCCAGAGCAGTGCTGGGAGGCTGGGCCCTCCGGGCGCCAGTGAGCTTCATCCTCGAGCTTTCTGTTTGAAAAATTTATTGTGATCACAGTGGAGATGAGTGGGCGGAACTTGGAGAAAGTCGTACTCTTTTTCTCTCCACATATATATATATCCCAGTACGACACGGGGCAATTTGATTTATCCAGGTTGACAAAACCCTGCCTCTCTTTTTTTCCCAGGAAAAGAAGGAATTTTAATTGGAAACTAAATTCCAAAGTCTTCAGAAACCGTAACCCTTATTTGCAAGGCACGTCTGAGAGTTTACTGTCTGGGATAATTGTCTGCTTTAATAAGTTGGTTGGCCATTTAATAAAATGGTTGGCCATTTGTTGAAGCAGAAAGATAGCAAGTAAGAAAGAGCAAGTGTGTGATTTGTATGCAGGTAGAAACTTGGCATCATAGAGTGTTGGTACATGCAGTACAAATAGCTACTTTGAATCCCTAATCTTATTTGTTATACTATTTACATATGAGGTAATATCATCTTGCCTACACACACTGTCTCACCTAATGATGAAACTAGTCTGGACTGGTCTAGATTTTGTGTCAGATAGCAGAAGTCATCTCAGAGCTGTGGCCATGATCCAATGCAAGCTCACCAGGATTGCACATGAGAATGACCCGATTCTATAGAATTGAAAATCTGTTTCAGAGTCATAGGTAATTGTTGCATGATAAAAAGTGCAACCTCGCTTCTCTCCCTAGCTCTATTCTTCCTCTGTACTTCTCCGTTTTCCTCCTGAATTGCTCCCCTGAGAGCTGCAAGGCACATCCTTTCATTATGCAAAGCCCTTTAGCTCCCTCCAGCTTCTGCTCTCAAAAGTTCAAACACAGCATGGGAGTGGCAGATTAAAGAGTAAAGAAACCTGGTTTTTGTTGTAACAAGTTCCTACATCTATGTAAACACATCACACTGTTTTAGTAGTGTTCCTATAAACATTAAGAAAAACAATGTCTTCCATTGGGTCAAATGAACATCCTTATCTTATCAGCTTGGGGCCAGTGGCAAACTCATTATGTCAGCAGATTGGTAATGTATGCGGAAGCCACATAGAAATTGCCAGGGTTATAGGTGCTTAATATATGTTTATTCAGTGAATGAAAAATATGAATGTGTGCCTGCATGCTGCTGCTGCTGCTGCTGCTGCTGCTGCTACTAAGTCGCTTCAGTCGTGTCCGACTCTGTGCGACCCCATAGACAGCAGCCTACCAGGCTCCCCCACCCCTGGGATTCTCCAGACAAGAACACTGGAGGGGGTTGCCAGTTCCTTCTCCAGTGCATGAAAGTAAAGTGAAAGTGAGGTCACTCAGTCGTGTCCGACTCTTCGTGACCCCATGGACTGCAGCCTACGAGGATCCTCCATCCATGGGGTTTTCCAGGCAAGAGTACTGGAGTGGGTTGCCATTGCCTTCTCCTATGCCTGCATAATTGGGTGCATAAATTAGGTGTTTATGTGTGAGGAACTCTTTGAAGGAGTGAATAATATAGGAAGATGATCTGTGTGTTTTCAGAGATCTGAAATGAGGAAAGCTATCCTAACTCCATCATAGACATATGCTTTGAGGTGCTTTCAGGAGCGCTACTGTATTTGCCTTATTCAGGTTCGTCTCTCCCATTTAATTCTCATGACTTATAGCATTGATGAGGTAGTTACACAGGAGAGGTAATTACTATGTACAACCTTGGCTTCACTAGAACCAAATTAGCAATCTACCAGATACTTGAAACAAATGGATATATGACTATTTACATATACCTCTATGTTATTTGTATATATAACTACACATATATTTGAATTCTAGCAAAACTTAGATTCTATGGATATTCTTTGCATCCATTCCAAAATTCCATCATGATAATTCTCCTACTCTTGCATTATTTTTTAAGTAATTAGAGAATTAAGCATTAGTTGACTGATAACTGACAAATTCTTTTGCTTTTTACTGATGCTGGAGTAGAGCACACAGAGATTTGGTTTATGACTAGTGGATTGGGATTGAGGGCAGTAAGGGCTGGGCAATAGGGTTGACCCCTATGTATGAAAATCAGCAATCCTATTCACAATATCATGGCATATGGCTCTGATCTAGGTCGGTTATTTCCTTTTAGCTAAAATGGCTGATATGGTGAAAAGAAGTATGGCAGAAGATATTGTGGGATTAAGGAAATAGGCAGGTCATAGAACTTTGATTCTTGGTTGATTCAACAAGTCTTATTCATAAAGTAGCTGGAATTGAAGGAATAAAACCAAGTTCTGAGTAGGAAGAAACTAAATGAGACTGGGGTCTCGATAAGAAAACTTCAGTTCTGACGAGGAAATGGAATTCGAATTCAGAACCAAGAATGAGGCTGATTTAAACTGTCTGAATCTTTACGTAGAGATTTATAGAAACACTACTGTCCAGTGATGGTAAGGATGTCCTGTGAAGAAAGAACAGACTAATTGTACACCTGGCATGCTAATGGAGATGAACTTATTAACATATTTCTAGGTTCATCCACATTGTTGCTGAATTAGTACTTAGTTGGTTGTGATGAGATAGACAAGGAATGACACGTTCATAACCATTTTGGAGTAGTTTAGGGTCTTAAACATAGTCTGTGGAATCTATGTATAAGGACTTGTGGTTATGTTTAATGGAATTTTCAAAATGTGAAACATATGGTCATAAATGCTAGAGTATAAGATGACTCATTTATAGTAATGCCATTTCATGAATGCATTAAACAATTTTATTGTCTTACATTCAAAAGCAATAGAATGATCTTAAAGTACAAAATGGAGAATTTATGTCTATAACTTTTCTGCTTTTTGTGGCATTCACTGTAGAAAAGTTGGAAAATTCAAAACTGTAAAGAAATGGATTTTGTGGAACTGTAATACTATCACTTCAAGATGATAATAGCATTATGGTATATTTTCTCAGTATTTCTTTTGTGTGTTATTATATAGCTGTTATATATTGTTAAACATTTTTTTCTAATCTAATTTTTATACTGAACATTGTATCAGGCATTTTCCAGTATTATTAAAATATCTGCAAAATCTTATTAATTTTATTGGCTACAGAACTATCCCTTCATATAGGCAAAGCCTTATGTTAACCATTTCTACAGTGTCAACCATTTAGGTGGTTTTCAGTTTGTCATTATTATACATAACTTAATGAACATGTTTGGCCACATAATTTTTAAAACTTCTGATTACTGTATCCTTAAGGTCAATTCCTAGATCCAGAATTATTTTTATTGAAAAAAAAAAAAAAAGATGAACCTTTTCTGAGGTTCTTGGAATATACACTGAGAACTTGCCTTCTGAAAATGTTGTAATAATTTATATACCAATCAATAGTATAGAAAAATGCTCATCTCTTTGTACTATTGCCACAACTTAAGATTATTCCAATTTTTCATTATTGGCTAGTTAAATGGGAAAAAATTGTATTTTGTTATTGTTTTGATTTTTACTTATTTGATTATTAGTGAGTTTGAACACTTTTTATATATTTTAATCATTTAAGTACCACTTTTTGTCACTTTTCTGTTAACTTTGCTCAGCCGTCAATTGTTAGAAAAATGGCCCATGAACAGAGAAAAAGTACTACTAATTCTCATTGTTGCTAGTAGTTGTGTTCTATAAAGTTGCAGCAAACAATAAATTAGCAAATACTGAACCTCTGCGCCTAGGAAATATAGGGTTAGGTTTCTGGGAGCCTGTGGTCATGTTTTCATCTACCGGTCAATATATACTTTGTTTAGTGTGTTTCTGTTTCAAGGTAGTAGTGGCAATGTGAGTTGCTGAGTTGTGTCCAATTCTGCAGCTCCATGGACTGTAGCCCACCAGGCTTTTCTGTCCCAGCCAAGAATACTAGAATGGGTTGCCATTCCTTTCTCTGGGGGAATCTTCTCAACCCAGGGATTGAACCCGAGTTTCCTGCGCTGCAGGCAGATCCTTTACCATCTGAACTACCAGGGAAGCTTACTTAATTTTTATTCTTGATTGATTAACATTAAACTCATAGTCAACAGCACAGTGACTCATGCCCATACAAAGCTTATCTAGCACGACATCACAGCCTTGCACTTAGGGACACTGGACCTTTCAGCACTATGCTTGGGGCCATTTCAAACAGCAAACTGACCAACAAAAAGCCCCAAAGTGCATCTCCTGTGACACTGAACATACCACGCGAAGGATGCTGGTTTACATTAGGAGAGCTGAAACAGATTCAAGCAGTCAGCTTGTTCAGCCTCAGCTGAGAACGTGAGGCTACTCAGAGTTCGCACTGCTCTGGGCATGTCTGTGAATGATCATGAAAGCACCACAAGTATTGATTGGAGGTTACAAATAAGTTTCAACAAGAAGGTGAATTCACAAATCCAGAATCTATGAATAATGAGGAATCACTGTTTCTTCATTATCTTAGAGATCTGGCCCCAGGTTAATGGTGATAAATATGGGTGGGTAAAGAAATGAACGCACAGATAAATGTAAATCAATTCTTGTTGAAGGTAAAAGAAAAGTGTTACTTAAATCCTGTAATTTTGAAGTATAGGCAGGAGAATGAGCCGAAGAGGGAAACGCAGAGGGCACCAGCCTGAAGCCAGACAGAGTAGAACCTGCGTCTCATCGACCAGCTTGTGACCTTGGATGAGAACCACTCTGGGCCTTTATTTTCTCCTCCATAAAATCAAGATTAAAATATCTTCCTTAGACTAAACCTCACTTGGGGAACCTTTTGTCTCTTATTTAGACAATCCTAGGACCTTGTGTAATTCCCAAAATATATATGTCAGCTACGTCAGGTGTATATATGTATGTCAGATACTCAATGACAAAAATGTACCAAAAATGAAAAAAAAAAGTATTTAAAGTCCAAAATATTGCAGATGATAATTGCAGCCATGAAATTAAAAGACGCTTACTCCTTGGAAGGAAAGTTATGACCAACCTAGACAGCAGATTAAAAAGCAGACATTACTTTGCCAACAAAGGTCCGTCTAGTTAAGGCTATGGTTTTTCCAGTGGTCGTGTATGGATGTGAGAGTTGGATTATAAAGAAAGCTGAGCACCGAAGAATTGATGCTTTTGAACTGTGGTGTTGGAGAAGACTCTTGAGAGTCCCTTGGGTGGCAAGGAGATCCAACCAGTCCATCTTAAAGGACATCAGTCCAGGGTGTTCATTGGAAGGACTGATGTTGAAGCTGAAACTCCAATAC
This sequence comes from Ovis canadensis, assembly GCF_042477335.2. Taxonomy (NCBI): domain Eukaryota; kingdom Metazoa; phylum Chordata; class Mammalia; order Artiodactyla; family Bovidae; genus Ovis; species Ovis canadensis. Next base: position 149,296,200 of record NC_091246.1, on the reverse strand, counting down.
TTTGGCCACTTGATGTGAAGAGCTGACTCATTTGGAAAGACCCTGATGCTGGGAAAGATTGAAGCCAAGAGGAGAAGGGGACGACAGAGGATGAGATGGTTGGATGGCATCACTGACTCGATGGACATGGGTTTGGGTAGACTCTGGGAGTTGGTGATGGACAGGGAGGCCTGGCATTCTGTGGTTCATGGGGTCGCAAAGAGTCGGACACGACTGAGCTACTGAACTGAACTGAAAATACAGAATAGAACATTTTCATTGTGAAACACTTGTCATATGGGACTAGTCCCTGCCAATGAATAGTTAACACATATTAATCTCTCCATTTCACATACTCTGCTGCTCTATATAAATGATTTATGTCAATTCAAATTATATGAATGATTTATTGATTTCTTTATTTTTATTTAACAAACACTTGCATAGTACTTCCCTGGTGGCTCAGACGGTAAAGCATCTGTCTACAATGCAGGAGACCCGGGTTCGAGCCCTGGGTTGGGAAGATCCCCTGGAGAAGGAAATGGCAATCCACTCCAGTACTATTGCCTGGAAAATCCCATGGACAGAGGAGCCTGGTAGGCTACAGTCTATGGGATCGCAAAGAGTCAGACATGACTGAGCGACTTCACTTTCACTTTGCATAGTACTTACTATGCACCAAGCTTTGTTTAATGCTTAACAAATACCAATTTGTTTAATCCTTGTAACAACACTATACAGTGGGTTTTATTACTAAAACTATTTTATATTAATACATGAGTCATAGAGGGAGTAAATAACTTGTCCAAGGTCATACCATAAGCAAATGGCAGACACAGGATTTGAACTAAGTGTTTTGTTTTCAGAGTTCATGTTTATAACCTCTACTCTGTCACAACAGCCCTAGGAAATTTGAGATAAAGAAGCAGGGGTTAAGTCACTGCCCTAAGTTAGCAATGAGCCTACTGGTATGTCTGACTTTAAAGCCTGTGTCATTAAGATTTATAGCTCCAGGCCACTAGCATTCTGGTAATCAAACAGCAGAGGCTTACAACAGTTTACTACCTATGTTGCTTCTAACTGCTTCTAAAACAAAAGCAGCTTGCTTTCTCTCTTCCTGTTTTCTTAATAATGAAGCTAGATTTTCATTGCTATAATTCTAGTTTTGTTCTTTTTTTTTTTTTCTGAGTCCTGAAAGCTGATTTTCATGGAACGTGAAAGTGAAAGTCGCTAAGTTGTATCCGACTCTTTGCGACCCCATGGACTATACAGTTCATGGAATTCTCCAGGTCAGAATACTGGAGTGGGTAGCCTTTCCTTTCTCCAGGGGATCTTCTCAACCCACGGATCGAACCCAGGTCTCCCCCATTGCAGGCTGATTCTTTACCAGCTGAGCCACAAGGGAAGCCCATACCTTGGCATAAGGCCTCTTTATTTTTATGGATGCCAATCCTTGACTAAAGTCTGATCTGACAAACATACTTACGTCATGGAACATAAGAAGGGAGAAAAAAGAGTCAGCCCATTCCAGAACTAAGAATGGGCAGGAGATTGTTAAGATTAACAGCTTGAGCCTTGGACTGATGCTGTCTGCATTCACATCAGGCTGCTCTGCTACCAGCTGTGAGGTTTTGGTAAATCGCTTCACCTCTCTGGACCTCAGTTTCATTTATAAAATTTAACAGTCTACCTATTCTAACAATGCTTGTATTGGTATGAAGATTCAATGAATTAATACCTATGAAGCACTTAGAAAGGCCTTGGCACGTGGTCAACACACAAATAAAACTTCATCAATAGAAGCAACATTTTAAAATTACCCAATTATCATTACTAGCTTCACCACTGGTGTACTAGTAAGTTTTCAAACTTTGTGATTACACACCTCTACCATTAAAACTGGCCTATGTACAAATATCCTTACTTTATGTATAGATTGTCAAAATATGTAGCAGTAGTTTGTAGTAATAGATTGCATGGAACTTTAAACTAGATCACAGCAATGATTCACCAAGTCTTGGTTTATCTTTTCCTAATGCCCCTAAGCTGCCCCTGGATTCTTGTACCCAGACCTCTCCTCCCCAAAGAGTTCTTTGCTCAAAGCTACATACGGCCTTTTCTAGTCTTTCTCAGTTTCAATGGCTTGCTGTAGAAGAGAGGGTAACTTCTGTTCAAGGAAAGTAATTATATCCATTACCATCTGGGAACAATAATAGTCCCTTAACTCTCTCAAGATTATTCAAGTACTCAAAAAACATCCTGTGTTATCCCCACTGAATCCTTGATCAAAGACCCGAAGTCCGGGGGGTCAAGGCAGGGTCGACCTCAAATTGATTCTGCTTCTCACTTTTTTCCTTATGCCATCTCCCAGCACCGATTCCCTTTGGTGAGCGAATTGGTCCCTGGCAGGGCTGGAGATGAATGCTTTGCTTGTGAAAGTCACTTAAAAGTTGAATTTAGAGTGCTGGCTTCAGCATCACTTATACAAAAATTGGAATAATCCAGAGAAGATTAGCCTGGTCCCTGCTCAAGGGTGACATGCAAATTTGTGAAGTGTTCCAGACTTTTTTGACATATGTACACTATGTATGAAATGAGGGCAGGAGGAGAAGGGGGTGACAGAGATGAGATGGTTGGATGACATCACTGATTCAATGGACATGAGTTTGCGCAAACTCAGGGAGATAGTGAAGGACAGGGAAGCCTGGCATACTACAGCTCATAGGATCGCAGAATCAGATAGGACTTAGTAACAGGCAACAACAGCATATAAAATCGATAACTAATGAGAACCTACTGTTTAGCGCAGGAAACTCTACTCAGTGGTCTGTGGTGACCTAAATGGGAAAGAAATCCAAACAGGAGTGGATATATGTATATATATATATAATTGATTCACTTTGCTGTACAGCAGAAGCTAACACAACACTGTAAAGAAACTCTACTCCAATAAAAACATTTTTTTAACTGAAAAGAAAACCTTAGACTTAGAGACATCGCAGACCATATATGCATGAGAGGAGGTCAGGGAACTTGTTAGTGGAGAATGCTGAGAACCAGGGATCCAAGGTTGAGTTCACTCCAGATGTAAAAGAAGCATAGAAATCATTGAGAAGTGATGCTCTTGAAGATAGAGGGGGTTGAATCCTACTTTTATGAAACTCAGTATTCTCATTCTGCTTATTTTTTTCTCTTCCATCCCAAGGAATAGAAAATCCTAAAATATAGAAGGAAAAGAAACCTTTTTATACCTTCATTTCTCCTTCATAGCCCAAAGTCACATTTAGCTTTGGAAAAAGTATTTCCTGTAACAACCTATATGTCATATGAGTAGCATAGAAAGGGAAAACATAGATCCCAGAAGGGGGACTGTTTCTATACATCCTAAGGTACCTGAGAGTATATGCAGATGCACACAGTTGACCGCCCCCATATTCGTGGATTCTGCATCTGCAGATTCAACCAACAAATGATTCAGAATATTCAGAAAAAAATTCCAGAAAGTTTAAAAAGAGAAACATGAATTTGCTGTGCTCTGGCAACTATTTACATAATATTTACATTCTATTTGCAATAATCTACATAGTATTTACATTGTGATGCTGGGAAAGATTGAGGGCAGGAAGAGAAGGGGACAACATAGGATGAAATGGTTGGATGGCATCACTGACTCAATGGGCATGAGTTTGAGCAAATTCCGAGAGAGTGAAGGACAGAGAAACTTGGCATGCTGCAGTCCATGGGGTTGCAGAGTCAAACACAACTTAGCAACTGAACAGCAAGTCATTATAAGAAATCTTGAGTTCATTTAAAGTATACAGGAGGATGTACATAGGTTATGTGCAAATATTATATTACTTTACTTAAGGGACTTGAGTATCTGTGGACTTTGGTTCCATGGGGGTTCTGGAACCAATTTCCCATGGATACCAATGGACACCTTTATCCCATTTACCCCATAGATGTGATATCAAATCATAACCGGGTCCACTACTGGGAACTGCCAAATACATTCCCTAGAACTTTGGGCTGATTCTCTCCTTTGGCAAGATATTTTCAAAGGGAGATATCTGTGAGCTGCAAAGAGATCCTGGTAGCTCAGTGGGAAAGAATCTGCTTGCAGTGCAGCAACTCTAGTTCGATCCCTGGGTCAGGAAGATTCTGTGGAGTAGGAAATGGCAACCCACTCCAGTGTTCTTGCCTGAGAAATCCCATGGACAGAGGAGCCTGGTAGGCTACAGTCCATGGTGTTGCAAGAGTTGGACACAACTTAGCAACTAAACCACCACCACCCTGAAGGGTGAGGTAATGTCTCCTTCCCAATGAACAACAGGCTTGTTTACTGCTTGCTAAGAAAAACAGTGGATTCCCAAACTCATTGTGCCTTTGGTACAATGCAAACGTACTGTGTGTGCAGCATCCGTTTGGCTCCTCCACCTTGCCCCTGTAGAATCTGGTGAACAAGGAGTACCAACAGAAACAAGATGCTTGATCTGCTTCTTGTACTGTGAATACTGAAAATAGTTCGTTTCTGACCCAGCAACTCGTGTTTTTGCCCCCATCTGCGAAATATTAAGAGGACAACTCTTTAGTTGCAGAGTAAAATTGTCCCAGACAAGATAAATAGCTGCCTTCTCTCAAATTACATAGTAGCCTATATTGTATCAGTTCTGCCTGGCTCTCATATTTCAATAAAAATTCAAAATTCTCCTTGCTTGCTTCTGCAGTTTGTCTCAGGAACTCGACAGCCATGGCTTTTACTTTCGTTTCTACCAACCACAAAAAGAGGAAAATTAGATGTCTTAGCACATGGCTGTATATCATAAAATTCCATAGGAAATTAATAAATCTTGTGTGATATGATTTTATTTTTACAGGATAGTCATGACTCTAAGGCAAAGATAATAATTTAAATACCAAGAGATAGAATTGTTTTGTAGATCTATCACTACTGAGCTGCTAAAGGCAAAAATTTCAGTCTTGTTTTTGCTAGAGGTCAGTACCAATTAGTGATGTTTTATCAGCAGGATTTCTCTTTCAAAACTGTTTTCTAATGTTCAGGTAACTCCCCTACTAGTTACTTGCTTTTTAGAGATGGGTTTGGTTTATCAGCTCATTATTAATGGATTATTTAGAGGTTTATTATGGTGCCAGGGTTTTTGTTTTTATGTCTGATCTATTGAAATGGAAAATACAGCATATTTCAAATGGTTTGTAATACAAAAATTATGTGTACCCTGAAGCCATGAAGGCAAGGTGTCCTCTCTTCAGTATATTATGTTTTTTATTGAAGAGTACCTTCAGAAAATAAGGTGACTAGAGACTAAGAAGGGAGGAAGACACTGACCACGAGGCTTTAGGGGAAAACTGTCAAATGCCATCTTATCATTTAAAATTAAGGAAAGTGTATTCAGGAAATGTGTACGTTTACATACTTACCTCATAGCTCAGTTATTCATTCATCTCATTTGGTTACACAAACATTTATCAAGTGAGTCCTCAGTGCCTGGCTGTGTGCTGTCCCCTGAGGGCTCTTTAGGGAGCAAAATTACCCCCTTGCCCACCGGGTGTTTACCAGGCAGTGGAAGAGAAACACACCCTCATATTATCTATACCAAGTCAGGGGTGTTCTGGAAATGTGTAGAAAGGGCACAAACCACATATTAGGGATTCTATGAAAGGCTTCTTAAAGTTGACATTTGAGCTGAATCTCAACTAATTTTTCTATCAGTAGTAGATACGGAGCGGTAATTTTATGCCAAACATGAAGCTTTAAGCAGTTTCCTTATTTGTAGCTTTTAAAAGTGTCTGAGAGGATGATGAGAAGTTGAAGCATATGCTCAGTCAACAAAAAACTATTTTTGGAGAAAAATCATGAACTTTTTCTTTTGTTTTTCTTTCTTTCTTTTTGATGTTTACAACCCTCCCAAATCTTTCGTTGACAGCCAGGAAGCAGAAGGTACCACAGTAACCCCAGCTGCCCCACTCCCAGCTGCCTTCCCAGACTCCGTTTTAATCCCAGCTCTGCAGCCCTAGATCTTTTTTAAATTTAGAATGTCTGACATATGGAGCCAGTAATACAGCATTGATGAATTTCTTCCTTTTATGTTTTTTTTTAATGATTTTGATTTTTGTTTGGGGTGAGCATAGTAAAGGCTTTTTAGGTTAAGGATATAAAAAAGAAACGTGCTTTCAGATTTCCTCATTCTTAGCAAAGTTCAAGTGCATTACCTTTGACCCAGTCCTCTCCAGAATGACTTGATCTTAGTTGCTCTTGTTATTTTTGAGGATTTTGTTTCATTTTGTTGTTGTTGTTGTTCAGTGGTGCTCTGACCTGGATTATCATGATATATTAGGCTTGATGGGCCTACATTGTTGGGCCAGATGAGATACAGTGTGGGGAAGTCGTTGAGCAGGTGGGAAGTGCTGTTTAATTCTTCTAACAGGGGAGGCTCATGGTGGTACTGAGAAAATGTAAAAAGCAGCAAAACAGGTTAGTAGAGCCAAAGAATAGCAAATATCTCCTTCTGTCATTGTGTGAGCATTTTAATCAAATGGCCTGCCTCATGCAGCTTTATTTTGCATTGAGATATTCCATGTCCCCCAAATATTTCTCAGATGGTGGTAATGAATTGCATTGCCCTCTCAGTTGTAAGAGCGCGGGTATTCTGCTGCGGAGCCATATGGTTCCCATTTATTTTAATGTGTCTTTGACATCAGGAGAATTGCTGAGACAGCAGAGGAAAGTGCTTACAACTTGAACTGCAGCCAGAGCTGCGAATATTTATGTTTAGTGACAACTACCTTTTTTTCTCAGTAAAAAACGATATGGTCCTAAGATGGTATACATGTTGAGATTTTAATAAAATGAGAGTTTATATATTTTGGAAATATCTGTTACTTTAATAGCAGTGGAATGTATTTCTTAAGCATGTAGTTTTAGGGTTTAATTGCACATATGAGAGATTAAGGAAACAAGCTGGGAAGTAGGTGGTATTTATTTTCTCACTGATAATAAAGGAACACACTTTTTGTTTGGTTTAACAGCATCACCAAAATAGTAGTCTGCGTATGTAATGCTTTCCATCTGTGATTCTTAAGGTTTTTTACAAAGGTAATATTTCTGATAATACTCCTGAGGTAAACATAATTCTGAAAATACTAACGGAGGGATTGAAAAATGCAGGTGCCCCTTAATTTAATCTGTATAATGGAAATCAGCAAATTTAGAATTCAGATTTTGAATTAAGTACATTATCTAACAATTTATTATTTTCCAAGTATGAGGATAGGATAATACTTTCTCTAATTCATTAGTGATATGGTATGCTTACAATAAAGAAGCATTCTTTAAAAAATGAGATGACAAAGACCTCAGTAATAATCAATGTTCCATATATAAATGTTAATATCATCTCTGTAGAAATCTTAGATTCTCTGAAAAATTATGTTATCTAAGGAAAATACATACTGTTAACAGAGAAAAGTGGTGATAACATTGATCAGTTTCTGTGAAATTGTTCTCACTAGAAATAAAGTCAGATGGCCAGTTGAATATATGGAACAGGGAAAAAATTTCTGAACTTTCAGTTGTTTGAGACAGAACTGAACAGAATGCAGGTTCTAAATTTAGCAAAACACTTTAATATTATATTGTCTTTCAATATCTTGCTAAAGGATTTTAATATATAAACTTTATTTAAGTGATATGTTATATAAACACACTATTTATCATATAAAGATCAGAAGGAAGACTTCATTTCAAATATAGAATTAGAATCCCAAGATTCATGATACCTAGTACTATAAATTTGATGGATGAATTGATGAAAAAGGAAAATTAGAGTGAAACTTGGTTGATCGTTCGGTTAATGGTACTATTTTAATCAATGGTTTAATCTAAATTTGTTTTAGTTTAACAGTTCACTATTCCCAGTATTAATTGCATTTGATGTTGATGGATAGGGCTTTCTAAGTCACATTGCATTTTCAATGGGCATCAATTTAATATAAGCAGTGAAAGGGTTAGTGCTAAGTCATCTATAAAGATTAAAGATAAGGGAGAATGTGATTTCTTTTTAAAATTTTTGTTCTTTCAATTAAAAAAAACTATATTGGAGTATAGTTGATTTACAGTGTTGTATTAGTTACAGGTGTACAGCAAAGTGAATTAGTTATAAACTTATATCAATTGTTTTTCAGATTTTTTCCCCGTATAGGTTATTACAGAATACTGAGTAGAATTCCCTGTGCTATACAGTAGGTCCTTATTCATTTCTTTCAGTTTTTTAATTTCAAAGTTATAACTTCAAAATACAGCATTTATTCCTTTTGTTCTAATAAGTATGAGAATAAAATGACCCCCTCCCTATTTTTTAGATAACTCACAAGAATTAGGGGGAAAGTGCAGAGGGCATTTTTAATAAATTCAGATGTATGAATAAAAAAGAGCTAGTTCTGAGAAATGACCACTCTTTGTGAGTTAATCATCATAATTATTTATGACATCAAAGCTGGAAGGTCGAAGTTCTCAATTTTTATTTGCAGCTTTCTAAATATATATCAAAATCCTGGACAATAAACTTTATTTTTTTTTTCAAGCAGAGAATTGCAAGTAGATGATGACACTATTAAACCACGCTCTCTAATGTCAAATTCAGCTTGCAGTGTGCTGAGCGGCCTGGGCTGTAGCTGTCAAGAGACTGGGGAGAGAGCTGCCTCCCTGCACGCCGATCTCTAGCTTGCTTGTGTGGACGTAGCTGACAGACTGAATAGATGACGACGTGACGCGCATGCTCATTATCCAAAACAAAGCGTTGGTCGTCCAGCCTGAAGGGGCAACTTTTTATATTATTTCTGTTTTCTTGTTAAATTTTTTGCTTAAATGCGTTTGCAGTATTTGTATGTCTTGATAGAAAATTTATTATCACATAGTCTTATGAGAGAGGGTTTTTTCTTTTGTTTTGTTTTTGTAAAACTAACGGTTTAAACAAAAGGGTTTCATCTTGAGTTATTTCCACTCCGAAGCTTCAATGCACCAAAGACGTTATTAGTCTTCAGAGTAATCCATTGTGAATATTTTCAACCTGTTATTAGGATGGAAAATACTTGGGGCTAAATGGTTAAACTACCTAATCTTGTCTGTAAATTATAAACCTATTTCTCTTCTACAGAAGGACTGACATCAGAATGCTGACTGGTGCTTATGCGTGTTTATCATACTTTATATTCTCCAGTCGGTTTGCCTCGTTACTAGAACATAAATTGGTTGGTTGGTTGGTTGGAGATGGGGAAGAATGGCATTGAGGGGCTGGAGAAACAGATGTGCTGCAGTTTGAAAAGCAGTTAGAGCTATCATTCATAGTACAGGGAACCAGAAACAAACCGGGACTTGATATCTCAAGCATCACTTCACGTGGGAGCTACTCTTCCTTGATTTTTATTTTTGAATGCTGCTTTCATAGAAATAAGGGCACAGTAAAAGAAAAAAGTCCCTAATTTGATGGGTCCTGACATTTTCTTACATTTACCGACTTTGTCTCCATTCTGATGGCCTTTTGGGAAATGCAAAGCACTTCAATTCTAAAACATTGGGAATATCCCAGTATTGTCTCTAACAGATCCAGTGTTTGGAAAAGTCTTTCTTTCATGATTGTTTTTCCACATGGTATATCTTTCATGCAGTGAAAGTGTTATTCGCTCAGTCCTGTCTGACTTTTTGTGACCCCCATGGACTGTAGCCCACCAGGCTCCTCTGTCATTGGAATTCTCCAGGTAAGAGTACTGGAGTGGGTTGCCATGCCTCCTCCAGGGGATCTCCCCAATCCAGGGGTTGAACCCTTGTCTCCTGCATCACAGGCAGATTCTTTACTGCTTGAGCCACCAAGGAGGCCCTATATCTTTCATCACTGAATATAAAATAACATCCTGAGTATAGCATACTATTGATTTGGCCACCACTTTTTTTTATATACTTCAGGTAATTTGAATTCTGTTCACAGTTGGAAGGAAAATACTCCCAAATAGTCTTTACTTTCATTTGCCTCTCATTTATCCATGCCTTAAGACATTTCCTTTTATTAGTCTTTTGGAATTGTTCCCACTTGAAAGATTTATTACTTCCCTAAATACCTTACTTGAGCAAAATAACCAAACAAACAAATAAAAAACCCCACAAAAATACAACTGTGGTAAGTAGATTTGAGAAACTTGAGAATGTGACATAAAAGAATGAAAGGGAACAATTAGAACAAGGAAGAATTACTTTTGACAGAAAACTTGCTTCATTTTCAAAGGAACTACTCCTGTTTTGCTTGGTTGCTGGATTCATTTCACGCCTTACCTGTGATTAAGCTCTGAGACCATGTGTGGGACACCATGATCAAGAGGGGCCGATCTTGACAATTGTGTCAAGCTGGAGAAGATGTGAAAATATGATCACGGGAGATTTGTAGAAGTCCCTTGGATAGATTGAGGACATATATTTTTAAAAATCTTAATAACTTTAACCATTGAAAGTTGATTTAATATCTAAGGTGTTATTGTTAATTCTATGCAAAATATTTTCTGATGACAATGGGGTTTTTGTTTGAAAGTTAGGTTTCATGACTTCATTACTGATATGATCTTGATTTGTTCTTTAAAAGGTGAGAAACAACATACTTTCAGAGACCCTGATTAACTTGGCCTGTATAATTTAAGAAAACAAGTTTTTATTACCCAGGATTTACCTAGATAAACTAATTTGAACAATCTCACTTTGCTTCTACTAAATTCCACCCCACTCCTACAACAAAGAAAAATAAACTCAATATTGACTTACAAATCATCTGGTGTTTTCCTTTTGAATATACTGGATAAGAGAAAGAAGTATACTATTAACTTCATCAGACCCAAATGATAAAATTATTATTTTCCACAATTTTCCCCTTGTTTAACATCAGACTGGACCAAAAACTCTCAACCTCCATGTGGCAACTTCAGAGCCAAAATACATAGTTCTGTTTACTGCTGTCTGCCTTTCCACCTCTATCTGGACTTTGCTGATAGTTGTTGACACTAAAAGAGCCAAATGTGCATTAAGAGAGTAACTGAATTACTCCTCAAGCACTGGCCCCAGAATGATTGCGCTATAGTGGAATCAATGATCCAGAATCTTGTCTTCAGTTTTATAGACTCAGACACACGATGGTCTCGTGCATACAGAAAGGGCAATCTCAGATGCAGTGACACACACATTCACAAATGTCTGAAGTATAAACCAGAAAGCAAATTTGATTATTTTCAGCAAGAAATAGAATTGACAGTCAATCAGATAATCTTGTTGACTTTTGAAGTTATATTCCAGTGTGAATGAACAGGTTGGTTTATGCGTGTCGAAATGGAGCAAGGTTGGTTGCATTTTCTTAGAGCCTGATGTGAGGCAGCTTTGGTATCTTAATATACTCATCTTCTCTGTAGGATCAGAATATTCACTTAGCTTTGGCTTCCATTTTTTAAACATGTATTTTATTGAAGTATCTCTGATTTACAATGCTGTGTTTATTTCTGCTATATAACAAAGTGATTCGGTTATACATAAATATATTCTTTTTCATATTATTTTGCATTATGGTTTATCACAGAATATTGAATATAGCTCCCTCTGCTATATAGTAGGACTTCTGTTGTTTATTCATTCTATATATAATAGTTTGCATCTGCTAATCCCACATGGCTTCCATTTTTAATCCACTCTGAGCATGAACTCTTTATATAAATGTATGGTATAACTTATTTTATTTTATCTACTTACTTTCTAACCCTGGCATCGTGAATTAATTTCTCAACTCTCTTCCTCATTCATTTTTAAAAGCTTTTTAAAGATGAGTAGCTTCTGCAGATAGTTAATGCTGGTTACTCTATGCTGTTTATTCCTTTAATTTACAAAGATCAATATTATCTCCATAATATGTGATGATTGCACAGCAATACCAGTACACAGTGATGTGCTAGCCGTAATGGTGGTCTCAAGAGCTGTGTCCTGGTTGGGACAAATAATACTGCTGCACTTAGACACTTCTGCTGCAGGATGGTGACTGAATGAGATAAAAGAAGAGGAGCTGGAAGGCAGCAAAAAATTAGCATTGCATATGAAAACAGACTAGTTATTTTTCAAAGCAGTAATGAACGCCACCTTCTCCATTTTTTTTTTCTTGCTCTTGACCTTGCAGTAATAAAATGAACCCTGAACTCTGTAGAGACACAACGTTGAGTTCAATTATCCTATAAAGGGCACAGATTACTAGGTAGGTATAGCATCGAGGTTTCAGATTCCCTATGGCAGATGTGCTGGGTGGATTTCATCTGTTTTTCTCAGGTTTGAAAAACAGACTCTTTTTTGATAACTTCATTCTGTGATTGTTAGTCAGATTGGTTCTGGAGGCAAGAGACAACCCACAAGGGCCTGTTCTAGGGCTCTAGTTCAATCATCAGAAGAGAGAGACATGAGTGCCTCTTAAGTTTAGGAAAGCCACATTTAAAATATTCCTCATGAGGCTAATCTTACAACATCTCAAAGGCTTCCTTTAAAATGTATTCTATAGGCTTTTTGATCATATTTCTATAGTGCTACTTATAATATGCAAATGCTGAAATAAGTATAAGCACGTTTGAATTATAAGCTGTAGTGGATAGGAAAAAGCCTAAGTCCACGTGCACTGTGTCAGTGTTAGAAATGCCAAGAGCCCAGGTGAAGGGGTTCTACTCTCTGCCGCTGTTGTCTTTTTCCAAGCCTTGGAAAATCATCTCTTAACAGTTTTCTGGGGAAAGTATAATATGGCCTTTTGTGAAAGGATGGTACAGTAGATTCATCCAAAAGGTAGAATTCTTTTATCATCTAAAAATGCAGGTACAAAATCTCAATAAAAATTTCTAAAGGAAACTCATGTAGAGTACTGTGAATTATCTAAAAGACAAGTAAGGAAACTATCAGATGTGTTTATAATAATTATTTTAAATGAGTACATTAAAATATTTTTATTTTCTTTGTAAATTATGGCCTTGAAAGATAGTATTTTCAGGGCATCATTCTTATGATATGAAGAGCAAAATGAGTTCAAGATTATCACCCGAAAAGCAGAGGCTCTAGCCTGCTGTAAGGTGGTGACAGATGAGGTTGTCAGATCAGGTAGCAAATTACTGGGCAGATGGTTGAATTTTGCTTTCTACGGTGAAATCTTTTACATTTTGACAGATTCTTCTTTGTTCTGAGATGATTTAAACCTACAGTTATGAAGCAGATCAGAGCTTTTAAATCTAAGTTGAAAATTGTCACTACTGCCAGGAGTACAAGTATGTTGCCGTGAACATGTACATAGATAACTAGAAAAGATAAATGGAAAAATTACATACACGCTAGAAGCATTTGCTCCCTGGCAATCTCTTCTGGAGAAGTAAAGCATTAATGAGGAGGAAAAGTTGAGATAGCTAAATTCTTGCCCAAATGTCTTATTTCCTTTACTCTGTTTGAGTCTATTTATTATGAGTTTGTCATCACTGGAAATGAAAGCTCCATGTGGGCAGGGATCACAGATGTCTTTTCCACCAATATATCCAATCATTTAGAAAGTGCCTGGGAAAACTACTGGTTTATATTTATTAAATATATAAATCCTCAAAATGATATGTATCACAGCAACTTCTCTATTTGGCTTGAAGGTTTTATAAGGAGAAAATGAGACAACTGAACTTGGAAGTTCATTCTATTCCCTTAGAAGCATCAGTTCAGTTCAGTCGCTCAGTCATGTCCAACTCCCTGCGACCCCATGAACTGCAGCACTCCAGGCCTCCCTGTCTATCACCAACACCTGGAGTTCACTCAGATTCATGTCCATCAAGTCCGTGATGCCATCCAGCCATCTCATCCTCTGTCATCCCCTTCTCCTACTGCCCTCAATCCCTCCCAGCATCAGAGTCTTTTCCAATGAGTCAATTCTTCGCATGAGGTAGCCAAAGTACCAGAGTCTTAGCTTCAGCATCATTCCTTCCAAAGAAATCCCAGGGTTGATCTCCTTCAGAATGGACTGGTTGGATCTCCTTGCAGTCCACGGGACTCTCAAGAGTCTTCTCCAACACCACAGTTCAAAAGCATCAATTCTTCGGCGCTCAGCCTTCTTCACAGTCCAACTCTCACATCCATATTGATCACTGGAAAAATCATAGCCTTGACTAGACGGACCTTTGTTGGCAAAGTAATGTCTCTGCTTTTATATGCTATCTAGGTTGGTCATAACTTTTCTTCCAAAGAGTAAACATCTTTTAATTTCATGGCTGCAGTCACCATCTGCAGTGATTTTGGAGCCCAAAAAAATAAAGTCTGACACTATTTCCACTGTTTCCCCATCTATTTCCCACGAAGTGATGGGACCGGATGCCATGACCTTCGTTTTCTGAATGTTGAGCTTTAAGCCAACTTTTTCACTCTCCTCTTTCATTTTCATCAAGAGGCTTTTTAGCTCCTCTTCACTTTCTGCCATAAGGGTGCTGTCATTTGCATATCTGAGGTGATTGATATTTCTCCCCGCAGTCTTGATTCCAGCTTGTGCTTCTTCCAGTCCAGCGTTTCTCATGATGTACTCTGCATGTAAGTTAAATAAGCAGGGTGACAATATACAGCCTTGACGTACTCTTTTTCCTATTTGGAGCCAGTCTGTTGTTCCATGTCCAGTTCTAACTGTTGCTTCCTGACCTGCATACAGATTTCTCAAGAGGCAGGTCAGGTGGTCTGGTATTCCCATCTCTTTCAGAATTTTCCACAGTTTATTGTGATCCACACAGTCAAAGGCTTTGGCATAGTCAATAAAGCAGAAATAGATGTTTTTCTGGAACTCTCTTTCCATGATCCAGCGGATGTTGGCAATTTGATCTCTGGTTCCTCTGCCTTTTCTAAAACCAGCTTGAACATCTGGAAGTTCACAGTTCACGTATCGCTGAAGCCTGGCTTGGAGAATTTTGAGAATTACTTTACTAGCGTATGAGATGAATGCAGCTGTGTGGTAGTTTGAGCATTCTTTGGCATTGCCTTTCTTTGGGATTGGAATGAAAACTGACCTTTTCCAGTCCTGTGGCCACTGCTGTTTTCCAAATTTGCTGGCATATTAAGTGCAGCACTTTCACAGCATCATCTTTCAGGATTTGAAATAGCTGAACTGGAATCCCATCACCTACAGTAGCTTTGTTCGTAGTGATGCTATCTAAGGCCCACTTGACTTCACATTCCAGGATGTCTGACTCTAGGTGAAGCATATTTTTATATAAATCCAGACTGCTCCTGTAGTTACTTTTCTTTCATTGTTTATACAGTCTTACAAATAAAAATCATCTTTGGAGTCTGCAGCAGTTGACATCTCCCAGAAGCAGTGTGGCACCAAATCTTAGCCTTGTTCATTTTCCTTTGTTTGATCCCAGCTTTCTACAGTGACCTGATGGCTAAAAGACTGGGTTCTAGAATAATGAATCCCATTTTCACTGCTAGTTATATGACCTTGGCCACGTCATTTAACCTTTTGTGGATTGTTTTCCTCAGAATGGAGGCTTGGATTATTCTAACTCAAGCAGTCATAAGAATAAAATGAGATAATTCATGCATAGTCCTTTGTATAGTTCTTTGAACAGTCCATAAATGGTTCATTGTTTCTTTT
This sequence comes from Ovis canadensis, assembly GCF_042477335.2. Classification (NCBI taxonomy): domain Eukaryota; kingdom Metazoa; phylum Chordata; class Mammalia; order Artiodactyla; family Bovidae; genus Ovis; species Ovis canadensis. The sequence continues at coordinate 149,280,541 of NC_091246.1, read as the reverse complement.
TGTTTCATTGAAAGAAATCACTCAAATTCTATAAGACTGGGTTACTTCACAACAAAATAAACAGACCGGCACGTCTTCCAGCTTCAAAAGGTCAATGTGTAATTCTCTTTCTCTCAACTACAGAGTTCATCGCAACCTTCCATGGTGCTCTCTGCATCTTGATGTCTCTGTAACTAATAGTAAAGGTTCTGATATATCTCATGATGTTTTTGATATTCTCAATGTATACTTGGATTAAAGTCCCACTGTCCATAATGTTACTTATTGGTGTTTTTTCAGATGAAAACTTGGCTAGATTTAGATTGTAAAAATGCCTAAATAGTGCCATTGAGCCTTTTTCTATAAATTTTTATTGCATTTTGGAATTTTCTAAAATTTAAAAATAGACATTTCACACCAAGAGCCTTCCATATCAAATGAGAGCCAAAAAGTTTGTAGTATGTGTCCTTTCTGATTATAGTAAAATACAACTCATGTGAAAATCATAAAAGCAAAACTTAAAAGGTGAAGGAAAATGAGAAATTAAATTCTGCCACTGATTCACAGGCTACTGGCAACTTGCCTAAAAGTTTGCTTAGACTACCGTTATAGAGGACTTAAAAGCCTACTTCACCACAGCTAGGAGAAAATCTAAGCAAGGAATGTGAAGTCTGTGCCAATTCTGAGTGACAACATTTTTAGTGTCTCCCAGCCAGAAAGGGTTGACCGTAAATTTAAGATCATCGAGTGGCATTTTGCAATTCGTCACCTCATCCGAAAGCTGCTGTGGGGCTGTTCTCTGAGTTGTTTCTTTCCCTTTCAGCTTCCTCCATCCTCAAAAGAGAGAAGCGGCTGAGGACCAAGAATGTACATTTCAGTTGCGTCACTGTGTACTACTTCACCAGGAGGCAGGGTTTCACGAGTGTGCCCAGCCAAGGCGGCAGCACCCTGGGCATGTCCAACCGCCACAACAGCGTGCGCCAGTACACCCTGGGCGAATTTGCCAGAGAGCAGGAGAGGCTCCACCGGGAGATGCTGAGAGAACACCTCAGGGAGGAAAAACTGAATTCTCTAAAACTAAAGGTAAAAAAAACTTAGAAATGCACTTTTTTTTTAATTTTTATTTTTTGGCCAAACCCCCAATCCTTACCTCAATCTGGTTGCATTATCCCATTTTCATATCTAGATCTGCAGATTAAAATGGGTATTTTCCAAGCAGACTCTCTGCTGAGGCTTTTTTAAAGGAAAAACAGTATAGTCTCATCACTGAAAACAGGGCAGAAAACTTCCCTGACATCGTGTATTTATTCACTCTATAAATATTTATTTAGGTCATAAACCCTGTGCTTCAGCTGGGGCTAACTGCTATGAAAAATAGATGTGCTCTCTTTTCTCCTGGAACTTACATATTAACAGAAAAGAAAAATATTAATCATGTAGACAAAATCACATCTTCATTAAGTACCATAAAGGGGAGTTGCTAGGTGCTAGGAAAGTATGTAACCGAGAATTGATGTGGGCCGGATATCAAGGAGTTTCCTCAAGAGAGTGACGATTGAACTGAAATCTGAACAGGTAACCAGGCAGAAAAGGTTGGTGAGAATCGTTCAGGCAGCAGGGAACGATGAGTTACCTTGTGTCAGGAGGAAGCACGGGAGCATGCAGAGGCGAGTGAGCCTGGAGCAGAGATGGAAGGAGCAGATCGTGATGGGGGTAGGGTTGGGCTTTGTCAGTCTGATTAAGACATTGTTTTTCTCTTCATCCTAATGCCATCAGAAGTCATATAAGAGTTTTAGGCATGGGGTCCGTTGGCAGAATAATATAATATGGTTCATGCTATGATTTGAGAATGGTTTAGGGGCAGGGGTAGCCGTGTCGGGGGAGCTTATGGAGTCAGACCAGTTAAGAGGCTGTTACAATAGTCCAGGAGAGAGATGATGGTAGGTTAGATTACACTGATGGTAGGGGAGATGAAGAGAGATGGACAGAGGGAGTAATTTAGGAAATGAAATCAACAGTCCTCGATGATGTGCTGGATTTGGAAGGAAAGTGGGGAGCTGTCAAGAATGACTCCTAAATTTCTGGCTTGCAGAACTGAATGAGTTGTGGGTGATAGTACCTTTCTCAATGACAAGAATATGACAAGGAATCCAGGTGATTCTGAGAGGCTTTTGAGTTATTAAAGTGATGTCAGGGAGGGGTCCAGGTAGAGATAACTATCATTGTGCCATCTTAGAGATTAAGTGGAGAGAAACACAGCTCAGACAACCTTTTCCTTGATCAGAGACACTCTTTATATTTGTATGGATCCATCAACTTATCAGCTTATAGTAAATGGCCTCCCATTATTATCTAAGGACAAAGGAAAAAAGACAAAGATTTTTCTTACATAATCCAGGATGCTTAACATAAAGAATCACTGGTTAAGTAGCAGAAACACCATAAGCACACCTGTGTTACCTATACCTTTAGAGGCCAATATGAAGTCAGTTAGCAGAGTTGTGATGTGTGTTTCAAAACACCTGTTTTTAGGTATTTTAAACCTCATGTATGTGCTTTGTTCCCAGCTGCACAAGAAGACAATCACTTAAATGAAGCTAGTTACAACCTAGCCTAGAGCAAGTCTCATAACTCCTTTGGAGGTATTTTTGACACAGTTCATTGAAAGGCCCTTAAGATTTATTTGGTAACAAGTCACTATTGTTGCTGTTCTTCATGATAGCTTTGAATGTAGCCTAATTTAATAATAATTCTCAGATTTGCTTCTGAAATAGACTCTCTGCTTTTCTAACTCACTACAAACCAATTGTAACCCTTACTCAAAAGATGAAGTCATTCTCCAAACTCAAATATTGGCGGAACAATAGTGATGGGCTGCCATTCATTAAATGATTTTTTACTTGCCAGGCATTTTATAAACATTATTTAATTTAATCCTGACAAAAACCCACTGGAATATGTAAATTATGAGACCATGTGTACAACTGAAGATAAAGAAGCACAAAGATGTTAACTGGCTCACTCAATAGAAAACTATTATCTTGTTACTTACTATTCTAAAATTAATTGATTATCCCCAATAGGTGTCGGGAAAGACAATCTCTGTACCTATTGGGAGTCATCCCTGTCTGGGGTTTGGAACTGTGTGTGGTGGTTTTTAACAGGTGGGGAATTGTAATTCTATCTGAGAACCAGAAGATTTATTGTGGTGACCTTCGTAGCAGACACACACAATGACTGTTGGGGGAGCTACATACCTTCAGGAACATTCCTCCTTGCCAGGCAGTGATGTATTCTGATACTATAATTTGTATTCAGTTACTTCTACCCTTTTATTTTTAGCAAGCTGAAGAAGAAGCAGAAAGAGGCTTCTGTCATTGATTTCCTTTTGTCATTGTGCTTAGCGTTGCAAGTTGAAGAGGCAATCTTCCGAGTGGGTGTAATGCCTTGGTTTGTCATTGATAACTGAAAACATGCAACTTTCCATTTTGGTGAAGATACAAACAAAAGACATTTGGATATCATCACTCCTTTCAAGTGAATGCCAAGCAAAAAGATAATGAATGGGATTCTAAGGTGATCTGATCTAATCCTACTGAAAGTATTCAGAAACTGGGAAACACATTTCACAGAAAACTAATAAAAGATCAAAGCATTGTGGACTCATTGACCGAAAAATCTGAGGGGTATTAATGGAGGAAAATGTATATTAACTTCAATGAGTTTTTAAATATCATTGACTATGTTTGTCTAAGGTTTAGCTATCCAAAATCTAAAATTAGCTATCCAAAAACATTACGGATCCCAAAATTTCAATCAGATACTTGAGATTTCACTTTCAATATGATATTTTCTTTGAAATATACCTCTGGGATAAGCAACAGAATGTGACTAAATTGATTCCAGTTTTTGGCTAAAGCAGCTAGAGAGGGTCAGCAGCAGAGAGAGGGACCCAAAGAAGAAAGGGAGGATTATTAAGGACAAACTTTGCCACTTAAATTTGGTTTTCCTGGAGATGGTCCTCTGTGAGTGACAGTGAATTGCCCATTAAGGGAGGAGAGAGAAGGAACATCTGATGAAAAAATAAAAATAAAAAAACACTTTGCAAAGCTTTCAGTGTCAAACTTTTTCCAAAGCCTTCACTATGCCAACCAGATAAAACACACCAGAAAACTCAGTGGACTTGGTACTGGTCATTTCCTTCCTACCTCCCTGAGAAACAAAAGCTCCAGGCCATAAAGGAGATGTTTTTCTTTCCACTCTACCTGTGTGTCTTTCCAGGGTGTCTCAGGTTCTAAACAGTGAATCAGTTTATACAATGACATCTCTTCCAATGGGGCCTTTTTTCAAAATTAATTTTTATGGCGTATTGTTGCTTTACAACGTTGTTAGTTTCAGCTGTGCAGCAAAGTGAATCAGCTACATTTATACACACATCTCCCCTTTTTTGGATTTCATTCCCATTTAGGTCACCACAGAGCACCGTGAGTAGAGTTTCCTGAGCTATACTACAGCTTGTCATTAGTTATATATTTTGTACTTAGTTATCAATAGTGTATACATGTCAATCCCAGTCTCCCAGCTCATCCCATCCCTCCTTCCTCTCTTGGTTTCCATACATTTCTTCTCTAAGTCTGCGTCTCTATTTGTACTTGCGAATAAAATCATCTATACCGTTTTTCTAGATTCCACATTCATATATGCATTAACATACGATATTTGTTTTTCTCTTTTTGACTTACTTTACTCTGTATGATAGCCTTGTGTTGTGTGCTTAGTCGCTCAGTCATGTCGGACTGTTTGCAACCCCACAGACTGTAGCCTGCCAGGCTCCTCTGTCCATGGGGATTCCCTAGGTGAGAATACTGGAGTGGTGGCCATGCCCTCTTCCAGGGGATCTTCCCAACTGATTGAACCCAGGTCTCCTGCATTGCAGGCAGACTCTTTACCAGCTGAGCCACCAGGGAAGCCTAAGAATACTGGAGTGGGTAGCCTATCCCTTGTCCAGGGGAACTTCCCGGCCCAGGAATCAAACCGGGATCTCTTGCGCTGCAGGTGGATTCTTTACCAGCTGAACTACCAGGGAAGCCCAAATGACAGTCTTAAGATTAAAGTCTTAAGTAAAAAGAACACAGGCTTGTGTTTTAGTGTTTCTTTATAATAAAATACTTCAGAAGCAAAATAAGGATAGAAATTTAGCTTTTCATTGTAAAATGTCTTCTTAGTGATTCATCTCAATCTAATTATGAGTTTGATATATTGAGAAATAATATATATAATTAGATTTGTAGAATGAATCCAGTTTTATTTGGTGGGGTAGGGGGGGAGTTCAAGTGTGCCTTTATTGGTGGTGGTGGTGGTATTTGTTCCAAACATTGTCTAGAAACAATTAATAGAGAAAGCTTATTGAATAAAGTACATGTTTCTAGAAGAAATAACTAGCTTTAGATGTCTAAATTACAGAGTACAGTTCTTTTTCCCTGTCAAGCCCATTCAGACATGTCATGCTCTTCACAGTAATCATTGCAGTCATCTTAATACTACACATTTTTCCAAATTAAGTACTTAGATTTCATCATCTGCACCACACTGTTGAACAATTACATTAGCCTTTATTCCCATTTCATGTGTATCTGTAAAATCCATTAGGCGGCTGCTTCTATGTTTCAAAAGAACCTTGGCATTGAATTCGCCTCTGGGGTTATATTTTTCTGGATTCTATTACCATGGTATAGGAAATGTAACTTAGTTTTCACAACTTTCACTGGATTCTTTTTCTCTGTTTTCTCAACCCTGACCGTTCTTCCTCTCCTTTCTAAGGTCAAAGCTGTTTCTTCATTGTGGGGTTTCCATGTGTTCCTCGAGTAGTGCTTGGTTGTTTGCTCTCTTTCTTCATAAAAAAAGAGTTGCCAGATGGTAACTGTTCCTTTAATGAGCAAACTCTAAAACGTCTCTGTCTAAATTTCCTTTACCCAGAGTCTTAGATTTATTACTGTGTTTATTCAGTTAGTAATTACCTGTACAGTATTATAATTCTCCACCTGCACAACCCAGTCTTCCAGCCCTGCCCTCTTGTTTCCTCTCAACAGTTTCATAATTTAACTAATCTTCAAGTAAAATTCCTAAATGCTCTAGGAGATAGAAGCCATTAGAGGTTTGTGAGAGATGACTGATGCCAAGTATCTCTAACCTATAGTTTCCAAATTTAGGGATAGGTTTTTAACTATTTCCTCATACTACAGTTCTTACTAGATGGGTCAGAGAATGCTGGTCTTGTTGTAAAGTAAATAAATAAACTCCACTTAGTATTTTTAAACTCCATACAGAATTTCTTTGTCAGCCTCTGTAGAGATTACTCAAAAGCTTATATAGGACCAGTACTTCAGAATGCATTGCTCTGACACCAAATGGAAAATAAGGACTTCCCAAATACTTGCCATATCATATGTGCAACATATTTTGAGAGGATCAGAGAAAATACACCTAACCAAAGTGGTGCATCCTGAGAGGCTGGGCTTCAGTCCTGAGCAAATGCAATAAATTTAACAATCAGTTCCTTCAAAAATGCTGGCGTTTTTATTTAAGTGGAAAAATTAAACATATGTAATCAATCTCTACAGTTTTCCTATGCAATAAACAGTGATCTTCTAGTTCAGGAGACACCCATTCAGCTGATTCTTCTCATTAATAGTTGGGGCTCATGTTGTGTTCTGGAGTCAGCGTATAAAAATTCATCGCTAAAGTGGACTGGACTGACCTCTGCCCCCATGGTAGCTTGAAATCATCGGTGATGGGAATAGTCATATTGTGGGACTTGACAAGCACAAAGCAAACACAACATTAGACAAACACAACAAACTCGACAACAAATTAGAAACAGCCCTCCCTTTTTTTTCTGAGACATAGTTATTAAATATTTACCAGCACACTCTTGGATTTATTTCACTTATTAGCCTCTGCTAAAAGAGACAATGTTTGTCTAAACCAGAAGGAAGAATAAAGGAATGTATGGAAAATTTATGTCTTATTTTTTGATATTGTCATCTTTTCTGGTGACTTTTGGGGTAATATGTAAACCAAGGCCTCATTGTAAATTCAGGTTGTTGAAATTCTTATCAGCTGACAAAACAGCCAAACATAATGAATCTGGTTCCAAATTGCCACCTACAATTAACAGCTAATGAGCCAAAGACTTATACTGTAAGATCTGACTGAATATCAAAGTGATATGAATGTTTTAGTTTGGTTTGCCAGAGACATTAGCACCCAGACTATTTATTCAACGCATAACATGTAACCAGGAATTTCTTTCATCAAATATATATCCTATGTGTATTTGGGTATACAAATGCAGATATGTATATCCAGCCTCTTATTACACATGTCTGGCAACCCAAAGCACATTGCTTTTTTTAAAAAATGTATTGAAGTATAGTGAAAGTGAAAGTGAAGTCGTGTCTGACTCTGCGATCCCATGGACTAGCCCACCAGGTTCCTCTGTCCATGGGATTTCCCAGGCAAGAATACTGGAGTGGGTTGCCATTTCCTTCTCCAGGGGATTTTCCCGACCCCAGGATCGAACCCGGGTTTCTGGAATTGCGGGCAGATGTTTTACCGAAGTATAGTTGGTTACAAAAGAGGAAAGAAGGGGAGGGATAAATTAGGAGGTTGGGATTAACATATATATATATATATATATATATATATGTACTACTATATATAAACACACACTGCTTTTTGAGAAAGCCCATTCCATTTTGTAGTGATAATTGTTAGAAAGCTATTCTTCATATTGATCAACCTGCTATCATCTAATTATACCTTCTGACCCTGATTCTGGCCTCCAGAGACATAGAATAAATCTTGTTCCTGTTCCCCAAACTCCAAGTGTTTGAAAGCAGTCTTGATGGACATGCAACTATTTGACAATAGGTTATATGGGCTCCATGTGTCTCTGTTCTATAGATTTAAACATCCTTAGTTCTTTTCTCTAACGCTCCTGTTTTCCAGACACCTTATAACCTTGGTTACTTCTTCTGAATATAATGCTGTTTATTAATGTCCACCTCAAAATATGGAACCTGGCAGTGGGGTGGGAGTGAGGCTCATGAGAGAGGGGATATGCATATACATAAAACTGATTCATGTTGTTGTACAGCAGAAACAAACACATTATAAAGCTATTACACTCCAGTTAAAAACTATGGAACTTGATCTGGACATTGCACTCAAGATGGGATTTTTTCAGTACATAGGGATATGTTACATTACCTGCTAACTGAGCTGTAGATACTCTATCCACAGGTATATGCTAAAGGTACAGGAGCTTTTTGGATCTTAATCAGTTTGTTTGTTCATATTATACTGGTGGTAAGTAAAACAACAACAGCAAAAAGACAATGAAGCAAACATGCATATCAGGCCTGGTAAATCAGGTCTGCGTCATCATGCAAATTAAAACTTTTTAACGTCTCCTGGGTAAGAATCCTCTTTAGTACTATACATGGTGTACAGACAGCAGTCAGTAAAATTTTGGTTTTTTTATTTGAATGAACTTGATCTTATCATCTGAAAAATGTGCTAACCTGCCTTTTAGTTATCCATCCAAGATATTATTTAAAAGCTACATTTAACAAGACAGGGCCAAGTTCATAATACCCTCTCAGAGGGTCCTTTTCACCACCCCATGGTGACGTTCATGGAGATTCCTTTCCTGGGCTGGTCTCTACTGCCAATAGGATCTCTAGGCAGCACGCACCTTATTGGTGGTGCAAAGAGGCTGAGTATCTCTGTTCTTTGAAATATTTTCAGCATTTCAACTAACTAAAATCCATGCATTCAACCATACCCTCATTAATCAGCTGGTATCCCATCCTTCCGTGTACAGAACATAAGAAACTTTGTCAGAGAATCTCAAGACTAGATCACTGGTTTTCCAGTTATGTTCCATGGGGTCAGGGCTTTGGGTAGCTTTCTCACTTTTGTTTGTTTAATAGGTTAAGATTCTGCATGGACTTTAATTTGACAAATGGACATTCTCTCCCTAGTGAGCCCAGGCACAGGTCTTATAGTTACTGTTCCCTGTTCTCACCTGTACAGAGACCATCTTTTTAAATCATCTCTTTTTTTGGAATTTTATCTAGAATTTACACTTTAAAAAATAATAATTTACTTGCATTTTGATTACCCTTTAATTCCTTTCTCCATGACTCTTTGCAGATACTAGACAGAGCAGTCATAACTTTCAACTTTTTTGTTGATTTAAAACATGAATAGCCCAGGCCTAAGGATTCTTACATAAAACTGCTGAGCACTCTTTCACTATCTCCCACCTTCTTTTTTTACGTGAAATTCTTCCTAACGTATCTGTTCTTCCATTTCTTGTTTAAAGGTTTTTCTTCTTGATACAGACTGTAGAATGAGAATAGGAAGTAAATGATTCTACTTTGAGTCTTTGTAGCTCCCTCCCATTTTGTTTGTCTGTCGTTTGCTCCTCTCCACTGCTTCTATAACTTGCTCGTATATTTTGTTGCACTTACCACACTCTATCATATTTATTACATGATCATCTCCCCAGCAGACTAGTAGCTGGTGGTCCTTATTCTCAACATATTCCCATTATAATGAGGGAGATAGACATAAAACCAATCACCAAAACTAATATATTACTACAAAATTAGGCAGCATACTATGGCAATGATGGCTCAGACAGTAAAGAATCAGCCTGCAGTGCGGGAGACCTAGGTTCGATCCCTGGGTTGGGAAGATCCCCTGGAGAAGGGAAGAGCAACTCCAGTATTCTTGCCTGGAGAATCCCCATGGACAGAGGAGCCTGGTGGGCAACAGTCCATGGGGTCCCAAGAGTCAGACACGACTGAGTGACTAAGCATATAGCACAGGGTAAATGAGTTACAAGTCAGCTGGGAAAATCAAAAGTAACACATGAGGTCAACACTGGTAGCTCTCACTTGGACTAGCTTCTTTTGCTGGCATGTCTATTAGAAAGAACACCTCCACAAGCGCACAAAATAGATTACTCAAAGGAAATGCTAACTGGTGAGAATGTCATATCTTCAGCTGGCTTCCTGTATTCTTTTTTGAGCTCTTGTTCTCTGTGTATGAATCATATATATTTTTTTAAATTTCTGAATGAGCTAATTATAAGGAAGCTTTTCTGCTCTTTTACCTCCTGCCCCACAGCACTGAGATCAGCTCTTGGAGTGTAACTGCAACCATATCCTTCTCTTTTCTTCTATTCAGGTTTTCTATTAATATTATTCTAAGAATTTTCACTCCAGACTGGTCTTGTGAGCCTGGCTCAAGCTTTGGAGTCAAACCAAACCTGAGTTTGATTCTCAGTGCAGTCACCAATTATCTAAGTAGCTAGACTTTGGCAAATTATCTTCTTCATGCTCCAATTTTCTCAACTGTTAAAATACTTCCTATGACTGTTTGCACATCAGGTGAGATAATTTATATAAAGTAGAGAGTTCAGCACCTGGTTTTCAATATATGACGGCTTGGGTCATTCTCCACATCACCCTCATTATTATAGGCAGCAATCAGTGTTTGTGGAATTGAATTATTTTTTCACATTCTTATTGCCACTATCACTGATACATGTGTTAATAACTTTGTAATAACCAGGAGTTTTTACTGTTAAGAACACATTAAACCACTGAAAGGAAGTGTTTTTATTTTTGTGGGTTTTTGCTTTGTTTTTAGCATTATGGTCAATCCACATTTTCCGTACTGTTTCCCTCGCTATAATTATTTTACAATAAATTAGTTTCTTCAAGCCTTCAATTCATCAAAAAGCTCATCTTGTTGGAATTTACAGTGGAATATATTCACTGCATGATATAGGGAAAAAAAAAAGATTGACTACTGAGGTGACAATCTCCCACTCACCAATCCCCTACCCCACTCACTCCCCCATCCCATCTGGTCCTTGATTCAGGATAGTCTAAGAATCACTCTGCTGATTCTGGAAGTAATGTGTAACATGTCCCATCCCTCAAACATATTTAGATGGGCAAAACTTTTACTCTGTTGAGCTTTGGAAACTGTTTACTCATACTTATCAGTATATATCAGATAGATTTGCAAAAGTAAGGAGTTTCAATTCTGTTTAAGAAAAGCTATAATCCTTTAATTTGTAGAGTGAGTCTGTAGAGCCACACAGTGGCTCAAGAACTAAGTCCTATCTTAAGTAGCATCATTAGAACAAAGCAAACACACACACACACAGCATCCCTGGAGATATTTCCAATACAGGATAAACACACGTACACATAAATGAGATAAATAAATATAAGTTAAGGATCACTGAATCAAATTATGAGTTAAGACATTACTTATCACCTGAAGATGGCAAAGGCAGAGGAAGGGGGATGCTACTTTCTGAAAACGTTCTGTTTGTTTACTTTTTGCTTTTTGCTTATGAGCCAAGACAGGAAGGGATGCCACACAAGTTCATCCAGTCTGGATATTTTGTAGGCCAGTGAAAGCTCTGTCCCATCTCAGGCCTGTAAAGCTACTGTTGCTCAGCAGGGACTGCCTCCATCTGCTCAGCTAACTGCTACTCCATCTTCAGATTCAAGCTTAGATGTGAAGTCTACCCTCCTCACTCCACCACTTGCCCCACCACTAGAGGCCGCTTCTGGTGGTCTAGTCACTAAGTTATATCACTCTTGTGACCCCATGGACTGTAGCCCACCAGGATCCTCTGTCCATGGGATTTCCCAGGCAAGAATACTGGAGAGAGTTGCCATTTCCCTCTCCAGGGACTCTCCCCAACCCAGGGATCCAACCCCAGTCTCCTGCATTGCAGGCAGATTCTCTACCATCTGAGCCACCAGTTGCCCCTTCTACATAATCTCAATGCCCTATGTCCACGTTCAGTTAGAAAATCATTATCAGTTCAGTTCAGTTCAGTCGCTCAGTCGTATTTGACTCTTTGTGACCCCATGGACTGCAGCACGCTAGGCCTCACTGTCCATCACCAACTCTTGGAGTTTACTCAAACTCATGTCCATTGAGTCGGTGATGCCATCCAACCATCTCATCCTCTGTCGTCCCCTTCTCCTCCTGCCTTCAAAAATTACTAGATTCCTCTTCTCTTTAATCCATTGATTTCAAGACCCATATCTTGTGCACCAACACACCTAGAGCCTAATGCAAAATAAGCATAAAAGATTACTGAATATATATTAAATATATAAAAAGAGTGTATCTCAGTAATTATCAAAGCAGTTAAGAACACAAGCTGCAGAGTTAAATATTTAGGATTCTGACATAGTACATACCTCACCGCCTATGATTTTGGACAGGTTATTTAGCATTCCTGTGCCTCAGTTTCCCCATCAGTTAAACAATCTAATGCTAATAGCTACTTTATGAGATATTTTGTGATGCTCAGTGAGCTTATGCAGGTAAAGTGCTTGAAGCAGTGACATGCAGATTCAAAACTATTGTTATTCATATTGCTATTATTATCTCATATCTGATTCTCTCACCTCTCTTTCACCCCCACCTCCAATCTCTCTCTCTCCTTCTCTGTCATACACACACGCGCGCACACACACACACAGGTTTGAAGGTCAGTATCATTTGATGGTCTCCTTAAATCACATTTTTTTGGCAAGCCTTCTTTGAGCTCTTGGAAAGGCAGCATTCTTTGGGAAAACAACACTGAGCCAGAAATGGTCCAAGACAGATTGTCTTCTAAGGAATCAACTTCAAAAGAGAGCATTTTTTTGAATGTGGTCGTTACTCTGTATGCATTTATTTTATAAACAAAGGAACTTTTTAGACACATTGTGGTTTAATTTCACATTATATTAATAGTCCCCATACTCCATTAGGTACCATTGAACGTGGAATCCATCTGTTTTATACAGGGAAAGCATACTAAAGTAGAAGCCAGGGGATTAAATTCTATAAGCATGTCTTAGAGAAGATGTAATTGTTAATAATCTGAGCTTTAGGAATGCATAAAATCAGGAGGCTGCATTTGATGAACTAACGTCTGAAAATTCAATGATTCTATTTTAAGATAGGAAAAAGACATTTAAAGGTATCATTCATGTCAAAGAGAAAAAGAATTGTACAAAATAAATATTCCTGTGAAGATGGGTCATGGGGTAAAGGAGATGCAGAAACAAAGGCAAAAACAGATGAGGAAGTCTTGGAAGACTCCCCAGAGTTTGTTGTACTAGATCTTGAAAGTGAAATGAACATGAGTTAGTGAACAGAAATAAAATGCTCATTGACTTATTTCTCCATTGCTGTAATATAGAAAATGCATTTGAAAATAATGTATGCAATACTCTAATTTAAAAGAGCATTTAAGCTCAGTAGGTTTGGCCTGAGTTTTAAAGGTGCAAATAAATGGGCATATCCTGGAGGAGAGAGTTGGAGAAAGACTTCCGAGGGGACAGCAGAGAATAGTACCTGTCAGTGGTTACACACCAAACCAGATACTGTGAGGAGGGGAGACAAGCCAGTTAACTAGGATGAACTGGAATAGTTCCAGTCTTCACTAGAAATGGCAGAGATGATATTGGATAGGTGAGGCGAAAACCTTGTCAGACCACTTCAGTGATAATATGAGATTTTGAAAATCTTCATTACGGCCCTTGTGTGTTCTTGAACAAGAGTGAAAATAGTTTGCACTCTGTATCAAGGATTTTTAGATTCTTAACTGAATTTTTATTTTAAAATGAAACTCCATATTGTAATTTAAGGGACAGGTACACAGCAAAATGATTCAGTTATATATATATATATATATATATATATATATATATATATATATGTATATATGTATATCTTTCTCAGAAGCTTTTCCATTATAGGTTATTACAAGATATTGAGTTCCCTGTGCCATACAGGGAACCAACAACCGACCCTGTTGGTTATCTATTTTATACAATATATAGTAGTGTGTATATTTTAATCCCAAACTCCTAACTTGTCCTTCTTTTCTCCTTTCCCTTTGGTAATCATAAATTTCTTTTCTGTCTGTGAGTCTATTTCTGTTTTGTAGATAAGTTCATTTTATCATTTTTTTTAGATTCCACATGTAAGCAATACCATACGATGTTTATCTTTGTCTGTCTGTCTTACTCCCCTTATTATGATAATCTCTAGGTCCACTCACATTGCTGCAAATGGGGTCATTTCATTCGTTTTAATATTCCATCACACAGACATATATATATATATATACGTATACACACACACACCACATCTTCTTTATCAGCTTTCTGTCAGTGGACTTAAGCTGCTTCCATGTCTTTGCTATTGTAAATAGTGCTGCTATGAATGAACACTGAGGTGTGTGTATCTTTTCAAATTATAGTTTTCTCCAGATAAATGCTCAGGAATGGGATCAGTGGATCATGCGGTATTGGATTAAGAATCATCTGTAGTTTATTTGAGATACAGTTGTTTCTTTTTCATTCTTAGATGCCAGTTGGGTTATTCATGTTGTCCTAAAAATGTTCATGTTTTTAAAATATTTGCTTATTTTTATTGATTTTTAGATTCCATGTGTTATATGACAGCTGCCATTATTTTTTAAAAAATCAAGCCCTGTTAATATGAAATGAAGTTCTTTGTTGTTTTTGTGATGTTACCAGCTTCACAAGGGAGCATAAATATTATAGAACACGGAGATTAAGTAGGAAGGAGGTACTGAAATGAATCATGCTAACCAAGTCCTGGGTGTCCTGCATGTGCTGCGGAGTCAGAACTTTGATGAAGTTCACATAGACAAGCCAGGAATTCATGAAAACATAATTTAAACCCCACAGAAATGACAAAATAGGAAAGGTAACCCTCCTGTTGGTTAATTGAGTATATGTTAGGCAGGACTGAGCATATGTTGGGCAGTTATACACTTGAATTCCTTCAAAAGTCAAATCTTTACGGATGGAAAGATGCTTCTGTGGGCAAATAAGAACTAACAAAAGTGCTAATAGCAGCCAAACAAAGTCATATCCTATTAGTGGACATCAAAGAAAAGTGAAAACAGCTTAACCGATGCATTGATAAAGAAATTTCAAGAAAGGTAGTAAATTACAGATCACAGCAAGAAACAAAACCCAATAAAAGGAAATGCCTTCACTTTGTTAGAACATAGATTTAAGCTCTGAAGTAAAACAGAAATTTTATATAATAAACCAACAGCTTTTGAGAATGTATTTCAGGGACTCTTTGCAACACACAGACACACACACACACACACACACACTTGCTACTGTGTTGTTTCCTCCACCTAAGGGCAAAGATCAACCTTTTATTTGTTTTTCAATGCATTCAGAGTTGTCAAGTTGTCAAGTTTGGGATTTTTGGTCAGTAATGAATATTCTTCTCTAAATGTCAGACTTTTTCCTATGAAGATGAGAAAATGATGTCCGGTGTCACCAGGGTATTTTAACTGTGTAATAACTGAATTGTTGTTAAGATCAAAAAGCATAGTAATGGTTACAGTTAATGAAATCCATAAAGTAATACATTGAAAAGCTAAAGTTCTATTTAGAACTTCCTTGAATAGTCCCCTACTGAGTTTCTGCATTTACTCCTGAGCTGCTTCTCAGAATATATGTTTTGCTCATATTCAGAGAAAGTGTCTCTTTCTAAATGCTTATTTATGAAGAAAACATGTTATGTGGTGACATAGCAGTAAGAAGTGAAATACTGACTCTGGGTTTCCTGATGAATGAAATTAATTTAGAAAGGAAATATACATGGAAGAGAACGGTTATGGTATGAGACCCAGCCGCCCACCGGGGCTCTATTGCAGAAGGTACTGCTGTGGGTAGTCTCCTATGAACTCGTTGGAGGGCAGAGTTTGTTTGGGTACCTGTGTGCAAGAGCCTGCCTCACTGCCATCTGCTCTTGTCTTACTGAGAGCACAGTGACCTGACTGACTGCTTCGTATCAAGGCCTCATTCATGGAACATTCTGTACAGAAACCATGTTTGTAATCCCAACAGCACAGGGCAGCAAAACTTTATTTCCTAGTGCATGGCTTCTCTGGAGCCCAAAAGACAGAGTTGTTTCAAGGACATGTTTTGCTGATTTAGGTGGGCAGCAGCTTCCACTAAGATGCTATCACCTCTGAACAAGGATACATTTATCCCAACATCAAATGTGTCCATCATGAACTGAGTCTAAAGATAGCTTTCAGTGACGGGCATCTGTAACCTTTGGCCTGTTTCGCATCATGCTGGCTGAAGGCTCCAACAACTGTAGCTCCTGGATTAGGAGGTTAAGAGTTCCAATTAACGGTCTTGTGTCCATATAAAAGCCTATCATTTTGATATGTTCATGTGCCTTCCTGTAACTTCTCTAAAGAGAAAAGTAAGAGGAAATGATTTGACTCACAGTTTTTTTTTTCATCCCATATGAATCATTTGTAAGTGGAAGTGTAGATCTCTTAATCTCCCACACCTATCCATAAACACTTATGGATTATGGGGACATAATGTTATATAATAACTTCATTCTTACCAAGTGCAAAAGTGGGGATTTTCAAACCTGCTAAGTCTCTAATTTGCTGCTTTGTATTTCTAGATGACAAAGAATGGCACCGTGGAATCTGAAGAAGCGAGCACTCTTACAGTGGATGACATTTCTGATGATGATATTGATTTAGACAATACCGAGGTGGATGAGTACTTCTTTCTTCAACCCCTGCCGACAAAAAAACGAAGAGCACTGCTGCGGGCCTCTGGAGTTAAAAAGATTGATGTGGAGGAAAAGCATGAGCTGAGGGCCATCCGCCTGTCTCGAGAGGACTGTGGTTGTGACTGCCGGGTGTTCTGTGATCCAGAAACATGTACCTGCAGCCTGGCAGGCATTAAGTGTCAGGTAAGGACTGGGATTTCAGGGAACCCAAAGGCAAGACATTATACACTACCCACTAAGAGGTAGTTGTGTTACATGTAATGAAGTTTCCCACACGTGAAAAAAACTCTGAAGCAAGGCAAGGCACATGATTCAAGAAGAGAGAAATGCTAATTCAATGACATGAGTATATGTAATATGTATACTTATACATAATATATATTATATAAACATGCATATATACATATCTATGTAAATATATGTGTACATAATATTTTATATATTATATATGTGTATTACCTATACACACACATATTTATGTTATATAATATTATTTGTATATATAATATATGTATTATATACATAGTATACATAATACATAAATGTGTATATATAATATATTAATGTGTATATATACACATATTACATAATATATATACACACACATATGACATAGTGTGAAAGGCAATCCAAGCTGCAATTATCAGTTGAAATTGTTTCCCCTTGGATTCGTTTATTATACGAGCTCATTTTGGCTTCTAACAAGCAGCCAGGGAGATCATGTCATCCCCACCATTTGAGTTTGCATTCTCTAATCCATCCATGGGCTATAAAATGATGATTGGTTAGAAGTGGTGCAGACTAGTGAAATAATGATTATACTGAAACTTCAGAAAACTGAGTTCTCCTGGCTCTGTTTTCTGCCACTGTGTGAAACTGGCAAGTCAGGTAAGCTTACTGGGTTCAATTTTCGCACCTCTGACCTGAATGGGCTAGACTAGATCAGGGGTTGGGGAGTGATTACTCACAGGTCAAATCTGGCCCGCCACCTGATTTTGTAAATAAAGTATTATGGAGGCACAGCCATGTTTTTGTTTTTTTGTTTACATGTTTCCTATAATTGCTTTCATAATTCTACAGCAGAGTTGAGTAGCTGCTGGAGAGACTGTATGACTCACAAAGCTTAAGATTATTCTCTGGCCTTTTACAAAAAAAAAGCTTACTAACCCCTGAACTAGATGATTCTCAGGTTCCTATCCATCTGCAGCATTGGTGCTATGTGATTAGATAGGGGGTGGTATTTTATGCAGAAATTCAACTTTTTCAGTTAAAGCCCTCAGGCAGACAAAAGGAGAAGGCTATTCTCCTGAGCTGAGCAGTTGCTTGAGGTGGATTCACAGAAAAGGAAATCACAGCTTAGAAAGCCAGCTCTAGATTCTGGCTCTGACATCTGCTACTGCTTTTTGTTGGGGCCAGGATGACTGGGATCGAATCTGCTTTCTTCTCTGTAACATGGGAAATTCCTGAGCTTGAATAAGGTAGCAAGAAAGGCAAGTTCTTCCTGGTTGCCTATACTCTGGTCTGCATACAGATGGGGTCTAAGACAGTAAGCATATCTTAGGCTTTCCTTGGGATGCCCAGAATTCCACTCATCACCTGAGTGAGGAGCTCAGTCTTACAGCCCTTGCTGAACCCAATCACTCTGTCTATAGAGTCCAATTATTGGAGTAATTCGGGGGTATTGTTGAGGTTAAAGCCTCTGCCTGCAATGCGGGAGACCTGGGTTCGATCCCTGGGTCGGGAAGATCCCCTGGAGAAGGAAATGGCAACCCACTCCAGTATTCTTACCTGGAGAATCTCATGGACGGAGGAGCCTGGTGGGCTACAGTCCACGGGGTGGCAAAGAGTCTGGACACGACTGAGCGACTTCGCTTTCTTCGCTTTCGCTTTCTAGAGAAGCCTGTAGTCTAAGGGAGGGACAGGGGACGGGGAGCCAGCAACTGAACCGGAGTCCACCAGGCACAGTCATGAATGTGCATACCTATCGCAGCCCCCGCAGTGCATCAAGTACCGAGAAGAATAAGACAGGGAACCGATGCGAGTGAATTATCACGCTGCATGAGACTAAACGGTGTCTCAGGCAGAGAAGTTCATTTTACAATAAGAAAAGAAAAAACTCATGGCTAGTGTAAGGAATGTCATGTTATTTAGACTAAAAATAGCAGATGGGTATTGAGGGCAGTAAATTTGTTTAAAATTGGGCATGTGAGCTGGCTTGCTGCTGAAAAAAGAGAGCTCAGGAAAAAAGAGAGCCGCACTGGGGGAAAAAAATGGGACCGAAATTAATGTGCAGGAGAGAAGGGGTAAGGGAGGATGGAAACAGAAGTAAAGAAAGTGCAGGAGGGATAAACGGACTAAAACCATACCATCAACTCATTGTTATATGAAGCATAGGTTTAAAATTAGTTTAACTCTTCTGTCCTCAGCCTTCACTTCCCCTTTTGCTTCTGTTTGCTGTTTAATTGTCATTTATTCTGGCGTAAGTGGGTTTGTCATCCCAGATTCCAAGGGTTTGCCGTGAGGTACCGGATTTTGATTTGATTTGTTCAGAGTTCCAGGGGGGCTAATCTGTGTTCTTCCTCCCAAGGTGGATCGAATGTCTTTCCCCTGTGGCTGCACTAAAGAAGGATGCAGTAACACAGCAGGTAGAATTGAATTTAATCCTATCCGTGTCCGGACTCACTTTTTGCACACAATAATGAAACTTGAACTGGAGAAGAACCGAGAGCAGCAAATCCCCGCGCTGAACGGCTGCCACGGGGAGATAAGTGCGCACGGTAGTTCCATGGGCCCAGTGGCTCACTCCGTCGAATATGCTCTCGCAGACAATTTCGAGATTGAAACGGAACCGCAGGCTGCCGTGCTGCACCTGCAGTCGGCCGAGGAGTTAGACTGCCAGGGGGAGGAGGAGGAGGAGGAGGAGGAAGAGGATGGCAGCAGTTTCTGCAGCGGAGTCACGGACTCCAGCACGCAGAGCCTGGCCCCCAGTGAGTCCGAGGAAGAGGAGGAGGAAGAGGAGGAGGAGGAGGAAGAGGACGACGACGAGAAAGGGGACAGTTTCGTGGAAGGTCTGGGTCCCCACGCCGAGGTAGTCCCTCTTCCTTCCGTCCTTTGTTACTCCGATGGCACCGCCATCCACGAGAGCCACTCAAAGAACGCTCCTTTTTATGCCAACTCTTCGACCCTCTATTACCAAATAGATAGCCACATTCCAGGAACTCCCAACCAGATCTCTGAGAACTATCCGGAAAGAGAGACTGTCAAGAGCGGTACCCTCTCGCTGGTGCCTTACACCATGACCCCGGAGCAGTTCGTGGACTACGCCCGGCAAGCCGAAGAGGCATACGGCGCCTCCCACTATCCAGCCGCCAACCCCTCCGTCATCGTTTGCTGCTCCTCTTCGGAAAGTGACGGCGTGCCCTGCAATAGCTTATATCCCGAACACAGGTCCAGTCATCCTCAAGTGGAATTTCACTCATACTTGAAAGGCCCCTCCCAGGAAGGGTTTGTCTCTGCGATGAATGGTGACAGTCACATTTCAGAGCATCCTGCTGAAGATCCTTTGAGCCTTGCAGAAAAGAGTAGATTGCACGAAGAGTGCATCAAATCGCCCGTGGTCGAGACTGTCCCTGTTTAGTAGTTTAAGTTATTCTAAGACCAACTCTTCTCCTATTTAAAGCACTGTATTTAATTGGATTTCCTGGGCTCGTTGTGGTTTCAACTGAGGACCAAGAAAACTTGGCCCGTGGTGAAGCTTCCAGACTGTATTTTGTTTTCTCCTTTCTAGCTACATGACTGTGCCATTGCACAAACGCAGTCTCTATGAGGATTTTAAATGATTTCAGACTGTTTTGATAGAAAATGCTAATTTTAAAAAAAGCATATCTCACAGTTGCCTACCTGTCAAACTGTGTGAAACCTGCCAAGCTGTTTAGATCAGAGCTCCAAGTTTTGGATTATCGGGCCTGTGCAAGATTGTTAACTAAGACTGGGAAATGAGGTTTAGAGTCCTAATTTTCGATATATCTGAAGATGACGGTGACTTTTTAATGTAAAAGTTATTATTGTAAGAAAAAGATTTAATTGCCCCATGTGTATTTTATTTATGGTAGCTAGAAGTCATGTTCTGATGAAAACGAACTGCAGCATGTTCTTTTCAGCTGAAGATGCATAGTTAGTACCACCGAGCATGCCCACATGGATTGCCTCTGGAATCCATTCATGTTTTTATGATCATGTCTGATCAGATTTGCAAATACTTTCTTAAGGGTGAAATAGGCCTATTTTTGCTATTTTGGACAAACAAATGAGTCTGTATGTGCAGGTCCTTACACAGTTTTCTCTAAAGTTAAGAGTTAGGACAATCCTCTGGTGAGGGCCTAGTTCATTGCCCTCCCTCAGCTGACTCCAGAGATGGAGATAGAAGGAATTGCCTTTCTTTTTTAAACACAGCATCATCTTGGTTCTTAGCTTGGACAGCACCTTCAAACTCTACTCCCCTGCATCAAAATGCACTTTAGTGCCCCTTCATGGTACCTTGTGAGGGGTGGGGACTAAGAACTCTTTGAGATGAAAAATTAAAAACAAAAAAACATTTTTAAAATCTAACTATTATAAGGTTCATAGAATTAAATAGAGGAATCAATCCAATGATACTTTATGAAGGAAAAATGACCTGTTTTCCTTCACCACTCTCAAGACCTAACTCGGTCAAAGCAGAGGAGGCTGAGAAAACATGGAAGAGACACAGCCTCAGCAACCAGCCTTTTTCTACAGCGTGATCAATCCGTCTCTACAAAAATGAGTGTTTAATGAAATTTACACTTAGTGACTAGCTGACTGAAGTGGGGGCCTCTACCCAAATACTCAACTAGGCCTTACTTTTCTGAAGCATTTTGATTTCTCTTGCCTGGGACAATTAGCAGAACAGTCCAGAATGCATTGAATACTTTCTAATTACCTCATGTTCTCTTATAAAAGGGGACAGATAGAAATAAAACATGCACTCCCCACCTTTAGATTATCTGCACTTGGTTCGTCGGAGGACTTCTAAGATCCTGTTTTCCTGTAAATTAGTTTAGGTAACTAAATAGTGTGTTCTAACTTTTTAGTTCCAATGCAATATGACTATGCTAAATCTGTTTCATATTTTTGACCTTCTATTGTCATGTCATTTCACATTTTATGCCTCTTTGAAATGTGGACATGCCTTGCTATTCAGTGACTGCATCACTACTTATTTTTTGTCTCTTAGACTTGGATGTTTAGAAATACGGATATAAATACATTGTAGATCTCAAGTCCTTAAAGAATACTATTTTATTTCACTGAATTTAAAAATGTTTGGTCTAGAGAAAGTCCTCCAATGGAAGAATTTCTACTAAGACTTGACTTGGGGAAAACATGTTTACTTGGCAGCTCTTCCACTGTGCAGTTGGTTACAGCCCCTACTCTACCCCCACAATGAGCCAACCCAACCTTAGAACCATTAATATTAATATTAAAGCAGCTTTGGGCTGGTCTTTATGGAGGTAGCAGTAATAGGGGCAGGGATGCTCCTTTTGAATGACAGGCCCTTTGGGCTATTCAGATTGGGGTTTTGCTCAAATCTTGATAGCATATCTCATGTTGTCTATAAAATTACAGTTTTTAGTGCTTGCTCTCCAAATTTTTCCCCCTATCAATACAATCTAAAGAGCACAGGCCCAAAGAGAAAATGACAAGAAACTATTGTTCCTTCATTTGAGCACATGAAAAATCCTGTGTGCCATATTGATTAGACCATTGCAAGCCTTTGAAATAGTTACTCGTGTGTGAAGCACTCAGCTTATGCTTGGAACACAGTGCGGCAGAGTGGGGCAGGGGTGTC
Organism: Ovis canadensis; assembly: GCF_042477335.2. NCBI lineage: Eukaryota > Metazoa > Chordata > Mammalia > Artiodactyla > Bovidae > Ovis > Ovis canadensis. The sequence goes on along the minus strand of NC_091246.1, from coordinate 149,257,995 downwards.
TCTGTGCAGAATTGAAGGGTAGAATGCCAGTCTAGATTCTGAAAGGATGGATATTTAATTCAGTTCAGCTTTATTTTCACAAGAAGGTTGACACCTACTTGTTTACGTTGGACTGGGTCTCTGTTTTGTAGCTTCCTTTCCAAAAAGATGCTTAATCTAGAAACAGGAAAACAAACAAAAAAACAGAGCTTTTTCCCCTGTCTGTCTAATTGGGGTCAAAAGTCACTGCTACACAGGATTAACCTTCCAGCCACGAGAGCTTCTGTTCCAAACGTTCATATATGTATTTATAACCTAACCCCTAAATATTGCCTACATACATAGATTACCTATGAAAACACTCACGCACATGCCTCCCTCAATACACACAGTAGGTGTAATACCACACATCAGAGAATGTCAGATTTTAGGCCAATAAGGAGTACTGAATTTTTCCTACCCTAGCATTTGGTTGGGTTTTATGATCTAAAACTGTGGTCTGGAAATGAAGATGATTTTTAAAGCTATAGTTTAAATATACTGGTTCAAAGTTGTAAATAATACTAATGGTAGAATCGGTTCACTGTTACTTTTTCCCACAAAAGCTGAGAGAGCACAGTGTGCCATTTGACTCTTTTTTTTTCCATTAATAGATCATCTATTCAACAAAAAAATGCCCACATGCCAGGAAGGGCTACGGTTTTTCTAAGCATTTTTAAATGGGGACCAAGAGCTGGACGCAGCCAGTGGATTCTTCAGATCTTTACACGGAGACACAGTAACCTGACCTGCAGCTGTTGCATTATCCCCGTAGTATAGCTAGCCAAATTATAGTCTTGTTTTGACACACGGCTTTTTAGTCATTCACTGTCAATGGCAAAGCTTCGTGCTTTAGTCCCTGTTGTTTTAGCACCAGCCCTCTACCTTTTATTAGGGTTTAATTCCCAGTTATAATCCAGGCCAAATTGATTTGCAAGTCAAGTGGCTGGAGCAGCTTGCATTTCCTTTGTCATTCTAGGTTTCCTCTGGGGGAAAGAAATCAATCAAAGAGATTTACTTTTTTCCCTTCTCTTGATCATTGATTATTTAAGACATCAGTAAAATCCATTTGTCTTCTGCCTTTTGGTTAATTGAAGAATATGGTTACTTTCTGAAAGCCAGTCTTTTCTTCATGGTGAAACAGCATTTTTCCCAGAGTGCCAATCACGTATAAAATTGGAAGCTAATACTTACTAATTAATTTTATTATTAAAATCTTCATAATCATCTATAGCCCAGCAATACCTCCCCCAATAAAAACAATAAATTACAGAAACACCGGTCTCACACATTAACAAAGGAAAAAGGAGATTATAAATGATTATGTTCTTTAAAATTTTATCCTCTGACAGATGATTTCTAGGCAGAATTCTGGTTTGGTTGTCATTAAGCAAGGAAATGAGTGATTTATTTCCTATTAACTGATATATCACTGATTCTTTGGTTAAACTTCTGAGATTGTTGTACAAGTCAAAATCCTTTGGTCTTAACATATTTACAGTGTGTTTATCAATTCTTTTAACAAATATTTATTGAACACCTACTATATTAGAGGAACTGTCCTAAGTGGTTAAAAAGAGGGGGAAATGCTACAAATTCCAAGGGATTATGATAATGATGAAAAGTGGAATGAGATAATCAAGCTTCATTACAGTCCTTTTAAGTTATGACTTTATAAAGTGATGTTAGAAAAAATGACATCAATTCTTGTCTGACTACATGAAAACTAATTTGCCTAAATTAGTAGAAGTCACTGGATCCTCCTACTTCCCTCTCTGTCTGAAATTTATGAATTAAATTTGGCCACAACTAGAAGAACTTAACCCAATGAAAAAGAGATTTTCACATAATTGCTTCTTCGGTGTTAGACCTATGTAAGTTATACTAAATTTATACCAGCACTCCTACCAGACAGTTTCAAAGGCAGGTTCACTCATACATAACCCAGGAAACCTTTCAGGAAACCTTTGAAGTAACAATGTAGAACACCATCACTCATTTCTATTTACAAAGAGCCTATAAAATAGCTAAGCTTGAGTTCCTGGTTCCAACAGCATTGCCTTGCAGCTTGTAGAAAACAGGTCACTCGGCCTCCTTACTTTTAGCCAGGGATTACAAACCATTGAATTAGCAGGTAGAAAATCGACATCCTCCAAAGTTAAGAGACTACCCTTGTAAAAGCTGCCACGAGACTTCCCTTTCTCCAAACACAGACTTAATCTTTCTCTTCAAGATGGCATCTGCTCCTTGTTGTCTCAAGATAGTTCAGAGTTTATTATTGTAGTCGATGTACAAAATACCAACCTTAAATGAGAACTAGCTTCATGCTTTCAAAGGCAAGACCACTATAATTCAAAACGGGAACTAAGCTATGAATTCTTACCATAACCAACACCAAAAGCTAAAGCCTTAATCACTCTTAGTTCTAACACAAATTTGCAACTACTGATTACATTATTCATTCTGAAATCTGCCAACTTGTGCATGAGTAACTTAAATGCCTAAGCCGAATGCCACAGCTCTGTGCAAACAGCACAGCTCATCAGATGTTTTCTGTAGCATTAAAGAATGTAATTGACTTAATTTAACTGAATATCAGCAATTTGAAAACTCACTAGAATTATAGAAATGTTGGGTGGGGTGAGAATGGACTATAAGCTTAATAAGTTATGGTGTCTCCTATGAATCATAAAGTTTCAGCTGAGCTGAGAAACTAGAATTTTATTTTACTAGCAGAACTGAATTCATAAATGGCAACCCAAAACCTAGAAGTTACAGTGTGGACCCTCACAGCCCAGTTGGTATTCATATCTGTGACCTACTATTGCCATCAATTACATCTTCCTATCTAAAAATAATTTGATGCTTTAAAAAAAAAATACAGAGCTACAGCATGATAAAAAAAAAACTTTTAAAGATGTAAACACATTTTGTATTAAAAAGACTGATAGAGTCTTGTCAAAAGTCATGAATATGGAAATGAAAGAGCTCTTTGATATTTCACCTGCCTAATCTGTATATTGAATGTGATTATTTAAAACTGCTGTTTCTAAGTTTTATTTCAACCCCTCTCCTACAAAGGGGAGCAAGAGATTCCTCCCTTTCTAACAATGCAAGTATTTTGGTTTTTTTCTTTCTTATCAGAAATTCAAATTTAAAAGCTTGATGTGACCTGGGTTTTACTTGATAAGCAGCCTTGGGGTTAGTCTAACTTTGTGCTGTCTGGATAGTGCCCTGATTTCTGTATCCTGGCAGTGGTGATTCAGACAGAATGATGGGAAGCAGGAAGGTCTGTACAACCAGATTGAAAACCTAAGCCAGTTCATTTTTATATGCAGTTTTTGTAATCTAACATATAGGCTGCGATTTCAGTAAATTCAGATACTTGGTACATTCATGGAAAATGAATTTCAAAGATTTAAGTCAGGTTGTTGACTACCTTCTTTCACTTTTGATAAATATATCACTATACAGGGTAATTGTTTTTGCTTGATACTCTTCACTTGCTTATGATTCAAGAAAAGCCAAGAAAAGAAAATGTGTGTCATTTTATTTCTTCTCCTAGAAGCTTCTGGCAGAACTGAAGTTTCAAGAATGTAGAATTTATGTTGGACAATGCTTGTATTCAGCGTACTAATGGTGGTATTCCTTTCTTTGCATTACTCGTTACCATGGTGATAGTCAACTCAGTTCAGTGACTCATTCTAGTGACATGTGAGGCCGCTTAAATATTTTCAAGCTAATATATATTGATTAGAAGGGTTTAGGAGAAGACAAATGTATGTTAGAAATTAGCCTAGTCTTTGTCTAAATTAATTTATGTGACCTGTTTGAATGACTTCAGTTGTAATTTTGGAATACTTCTTTGTTAGGTATTCTCCTTTCTCATGTGGCTTTCTCTCAATATTTTAATCTGGCTTAGCAGGATATTGCAAGTTATTTATTAATGAATATTTTTAGAAGGGAAATTGACTTAGAAAATATCTCTTTAAAAATTGTCTAGGAGCTTCTATCACCCAAGCTCTTTATCAAGCTCTCCTGCCATGTTGGGTAGGACCAGAAATGACCTTGTCAGGGGTGTGATCTCCTAATATGGTTTTGTTGTTGTCTCTAAGTAGGGAACCTATACAAAATAAAATTGAAGTTTCTAACTTTGTAGCAAAATTTATCCAATTTTGTTTTGTTCTTTCTTTTTATGTTGGCCATCAAGCTTTTCTCCTTAGCCATAAATAAAGTGCTTATCTTTAAAAAAAATTCAAAGATCTATATACCATTTTGAAAAGATACTTAAACATGAAAGAGAAAGAAGAAATGAAATTAAATTCTTCTCTGGATTCTTCTAAAGAGGAAAAACCCAAATATCTAAAACTAGAATATAAATTGCCCAAGGTTAGCTGTTGCTTTATTTTTAATTTAGTGTTGATCCGTGAATGTTTTAATGATACCCAAATGACTTCTGAATATAATTGGTTTTAAATTTTAGTAGTAGGCAAAGTCATTTCCTCTTTACCATAACTAAATAAGGTCCACTGCCATGGGTTACTGTGTCTTGATTCATTAGGCATTAATCATGCCGAACGGGTATCTCAGCATAGTTTCATCTTTTCAAAGATACTTAAAATGGCCAACTGTGTGTGAATAATGGAAAGTTTGAGATTCTTCTGTATTCTTCAAATTTTATAGCCCTGTGGCTCCAGAGGTCATCTAACTCATCCATCTACCTCTAGGGAAGACTGTCACTCAGGCATGCTCTATAGGATAGATACCCATCTATTCTTCACATCTCTGGGGAAGATGGTTTCCTTAGCAACACAATCCAGTTCTCTTAGGCTTTTCTCACAGTAGGAAAATGTCTTGGCCTGTCTTTGTGAACTAGGCACCTGGCAACAGATGTGGTGATTTGGGCCATTGTCCTGGGAGCCTCAGAAAGTTGGGTTTCCCTTACCTTTGGTGTTTGTTACATTTGATGATTCCCTAAGACTCCTAAGAAATCAGAGTTTTAAAAATAAAAATCTGGCTATTGGGACAATGTTCAGTAACTTGACCTGCTCATGACAAATATTGCTGTAGTTTTTGGTTTGTTTTTATCTCCTTTTTTGTTTTGCCATTGCTATGATATCAGGAAAAGTGACTGTTTCAGATCCCCAGTGACAGATATCAGAACTAGGATCAAGTGACTCCGCTTTTAAACTGCTCAATTTTCTGAGAAGTTGCAGTTACAAAAAGGGAGCATTTTCTCCCTTCTTGCTTCCAAATAGATACTTTCTCATTCATCTTTCTATACCCTAAAATGACAAAGGAGAATCTCTACTTTTCCCACTTTTTCTGGGGAATGGACTGGCGATGGAGAGTCTGGTGTGGGATAGAATGACTCCAGAGAAATTATTCGGCCACCATTTGATCCCAGCCTTTGTCCCCATGTTCTGGAAACAGTGGCTGCATGCCTTCTCAGGGTTCCACACAATGATTAAAAATGTGTTGTCCTGACAAAGCCTGAAAACAGAAGGAGGAGTCCAGGAGGGTGGTGATTTTTTTCTGATTACATCACTTGACCCAAGCACCCCCTGCAGAGAGCTTTTTCTGTTTGTTCAGAGTAGCCTCCAGCTTGGAGTTAGAACTAGCAGGAAAATAAGGAGCACCCTGGAAATCAATTTCTCCTCTCTCTGTGGGATTTTTTCCAGTCTGGGTACAGCTGCTTAACTCCCCCAACTCAGATGATCTTGTGAAATGACAGCCACATCCATGTGGTTGCTCCCCATAAATAACCTTAGGGGAAATAACCTTTTTTTGCTTTAAAAAAAAAACACAAAAACCCTATAGATTGCTTATGTAAAGAATGTTGAATCATTTGGCCCATGTTTTAATTGACTCTAGACACCTCTATGGAAATAAGTCTGAGGCGTAGTTTGTGAAACATGTTTCAAAAGTGTTTGATGTAAAATAAATGCTAGACATTTACAGTACAGAAATAATTTTGTTTTTTTTTTAATGTAGATTACAACTCTATTCCTAAGAACCTCAGCCTTTATTGTGTCTTAGTAAAGCTGATCTGCTTTCATTTTAGTTTATTGCATTTCTGGTGTAATAGCCTCTTAAGATAGAACTATTAATACATATGTACTGGTTAATGCCTGTTAATGCAGAAAATGGCACTTTGTTATTTCAATGTGTTTCCCTCAGTGTCACAGGGTATAACAGTTTGATAGGAAAAGGTCATCTGACATTGGTCAAAAATGCATTCTCCCCATTTAAAATGTGTATGTATAATTGGTTGCATAGACAAATGTCACCTTTTGCAGTATCTTTATCTTGATCATAGTCTTAGACATCAACTGTGTGTCCACTTTCCAGCTGCCATAGAAATTTGGTACATTTGCAAATTCTGGTGAAATTTTGTGAGCTGAATGTAATGGTAGATCAAATGATCCAAAGCACTTAGGTGTTATCCTTCAGTCTACATTGAACCATTCGGACATTGGGAATGGTCTTTACACAAGGGAAGTCTTTTGAGAGTATTTGTGGGTTTTTTTGTTTCTTATCTGTTGGATTTCACTGGCAAAAAAAAAGTAATCTAAACACGGTGGGATCAGTTCACCATATAACATTTCTATATTGTGATTGGGTTTATCTTTTTGTTGACTCTTACTATGACCTTTACTCAATTTCAACAGTATTTCAATAGATACTTTATTACTGTTATGCTCAATATAATCACTTAGAAAGGTTGACGGGAAGAAAATCGAAGTCATACATACCTTCACTTTACACTAAGACATCATGTTGTATGTCACATAGTTTCTAGATTGATTTCTCTTGTGTATAAGTTATAACATCAAAGATGCCAAAGGGTATATAAAATAAGCTACAGTAATAGTCAACAGAACTTAACCTGGATTTTATGTTGTAATAATTTATTCATATTAGCTGTAGTCTTCTGTATTTATATTTTCAGTATTTATTATGAATGACATGGAAATTCGTGTATTTATTGTGGCTTTTTATTGCAGTGTGTATATATATATATATATATATTACAAATAAGCATTTTTAAGTCTTATCCTTAAGTTTCTTTTATTAGTGGCCCTTGTATTATGCTGTACTTTTTATTATATATTGTACAAATATCTTGTCCATTTGTTTGCAGCAGAGTAAAACCAGTTTCTAAATTGTATCTATTGTTGCATTTTGTGTAAATCTTTTGTTCTTACCTTCAAAGCAGTCACACACGTACAAGAATATCTCCCTCCTTCGGTGTAACAGACACATTCCTGAAAAGTTGTGTGTGAAGCCAGTTCCTGTGAAATGACTCAGAGATGTGCTAACTCTACTGTGATTGATCTCTAAGTGGAGATGCTTAATAACATTTTTCTTCCTCAGCTGTATTCAACCCTTTCATCAAGTAATGACATGTAAACAAATATGAGGGCCAGAGAGGAGCTTCCTGTTCCAGTGAAACTGGGGAGGATATTTTTACCAAGACAAATCCAGTCTTTTGTAAGTAGTATCCTGCAATTCACCTGTTTAGTAGTATTTGTGTTTTGCTTTGCTTGAGGCAGAATCTGTGTGATCTGGTATTTAGAATATGTACACATAGGTACACGTACATGCCTGTCTGTTTAATCATGCTGACTCAAGGTAACCAAACTTCTTTTTATTGGCAGTAGAATGAAGAGAAAAGAAAATGGATCCTTCCTAATTTCCTATTATGTACAGGTCACTGTCTTCAACAACTTGTTTTTCTTACATTTGAACACTAAATCTGTATTTTTGAAAGTTAAATCATAATATGTGATTGATCACCCCTGAACACAGATTTGATCATGTTGCTCACTTACTTAAAAAATCTGAGGATTTCCTTCCTCATTGTTGACAAGATAAAACACAAACTCCTTGGAATGTACCCAGGGTTTCTCTGATAGTTCAGTTGGTAAATCTGTCTGCAATGCGGGAGACCTGGGTTTGATCGCTTGGTTGGGAAGATCCCCTGGGAAAGGAAAAGGCTACCTACTCCAATATTCTGACCTGGAGGATTCCATGGACTGTATAGTCCATGGGGTCTGAGTTGGACATGACTGAGCAATTTTCACTTTTGGAGTGTCCCCACGAGGTGATGTAATATCTGGGTACAGCAAATCTCTCTAGCTATTTTACTTGTCAGACTGTTTGTTCCACTGCACACAGACCACTTAGACTGCTTTTGCTCTTTTTGTTCAGTTGCCCAGTTGTGTCTGACTCTACCACATTGGTTTTTCTCTGCCTCCTCCTTTGCCCAGAATATACACCCCACAACTACATCCTGACAGCACAATTCCAGTGAGTACTTATTTTTGAACAAAAACTCAGATGCCCCTTCAAACTCCATGTTGCCTTTCTGAATCTCCGGGATGGCCTGCTCTTCGGCGCTAGTGGTAAAGAATCTGCCTGCCAGAGCAGGAGACGCAAGAGATGCGGGTTCCATCCCTGGGTCGGAAAGATCCCCTGGAGTAGGAAGTGGCAACCCACTCCTGTATTCTTGCCTGGAAATTTCCATGGACAGAAGAGCCTGGCTGGCTACAGTCCCTGGGGCTGCAAAGTCAGCAGCTTACATGTCTGAGTGACAGCACAGCACTTCAAGTCTCACTGAATTTATTTACCTATTTACTCCTTCTGCAGGACTCCCTGAGAACCAAAAACGAGCGTGTCTTTTTACTCACCATGTCCTTGGCATCCAACTTAACACCCCGAATATAGTAGATGCTTAAAATATGTTTACTGAGATATGTACAAATCTGAGTGGTGCGTTTGCACGAGTTCAGATGACGGAAGGATGGCTGTCTGAAAGGGTGGAGATGGTGTCAGATTCAACAGGAGGAAGACATTTTACAGGTAGGGGACATCCAGATTCCAAGATGTGGGATGGCTTGAGGAGGGACTGAGTCAGGACCAGGTCACCCCCTTCTGTGCAGGGTAGAAAGACGCTGCTAAGAGCAGATGATATACCTTGAAGGACAAATGAGCAATCGGATGAGGAAACTCTGTTCAGACATTGCAGAACTCTGAAAACTAGTCTGCAGAGTCTTCCTTTTAGCTTTAGGGAAGGAGGGAAATCTTGAAGGTATTAGAAGAGGAGGTCCAACCAAGTAAGAGTGATGCTTAACAGTGTGAAAGCACTGTGGTTGCAGGATACAGACAGTTTGGGAAGATGGGAATGCCAGAGTAGAAATCTTCCTTGTAGCTACTGAAGTCACTACTCATTCATCAAATCATTGTCAAGGGCCTACTATGTTTAGGACATTTTGCTAGATTACAAGCAGGCAGCATGAACAAGACAGGTCCCCTCCAGACAAGCAAGGACAGGGATCCAGACGATTATGGCAAAGAAAAGACTGGTTATTTGAAAGCCTGCTTGGGTGAGAGAGATTAAGAGCAGCAAAAAGATGACAAACTCAAGACACTACAGGTGGAGAATCTAAGTGAACAGGGAAGAATTCAAGTGAATAGATACATCATCCACAGAAATCAGTGTTACAAGGAGGTGTGTTCATTTTGGACAAGGAGTGTTGCTGGAATACTCAGTGAAAATACCAAATGGACAGAAGGAAATAGGAATCTAGAACTTATATAAAGATGTGAGATTGAGAGTGAAAGGGTGTTTAAAGAGGTAACTAGAGAGAGAGAATGCGAATGGTACAAAGAAGAGGACTGAATCTCTCAGAGTCTGGGGTTGCAGGCTGTGCTCTCCAGCAGAAATGCCGAGATGCAGTTTAGCAAGCAGGATTTTCCTTAGGGACCAGTGCTTGTGGAAGCTTGAGGAGGACACAGGTGAGGAGGAGATCAAGCTACAAAGCAGATCCAACAAAGCCCCAGCCAGCCATCCCCAGTTGGGTGCTCTGGACAAGAAAGGGCTCCTCCAAGCCTGGGGGCTGAAAATGGTTGGACCTTTATACCCACCCCACAATCAGTCACTGGACAAGGTCCCCCAGGAAGGGAGTGCTCTGGGGCAAGTTGGTCCTCTGTAGTAGAAATGCCCCAAAATAGAGCTGCACGCTGGAAACTGTTTACTGAGCACTCTCAGAAGCTGGGGAAGCCCTCCCCTGGAGGGGAATTCTTAAAGGTGACAGTTCTGTGTCTTTCACAGACCACAACTCAGACCCACTTCTTCATTTAAATTTCAGGGAGCAGGCCCTCTGGGATTCAAGAAAACTTAGAAGAGCTTGGTTAGTAGAATGAACTGCAGCTTTTGCCACTGCGGATGGCCTTAGAACCACCCCGATACACAGCATCTCCCTCGTTCACTCTATGCTCTGCTTTCTCCTCAGCTTCAGCGACCACTTCTGCTAGTCTCAGTGGCTTCTTTGGTGGGAAGACCCAGACCCAGGAGGCATCCTAATGAATAGTTTTCCTGTTCCCACTGTGTAACAGTAAACCCATCTCTTCCTGATGATCAAGGTCAATTACTTCTACTAAGATGGCAACTCTTCTTCCTGCCCCAAATGCCCAGGCAGCAGCTTACATTCTATGGGAATCTTTTTAGACCCCTAATAAAAGTGTGCCCACTTTGAGAACTGGGACCTCTAGCCTGGCCGAGCCTTTTTTTTTTTGAAGTCGCTCAGTCGTGTCTGACTCTTTGCAACCCCATGGACTGTAGCCTGCCAGGCTCCTCCGTCCATGGGATTCTCCAGGCAAGAATACTGGAGTGGGTTGACATTTCCTTCTCCAGGGGGACTTCCAAACCCAGGGATCGAACCCGGGTCTCCCACATTGCAGGCAGATGCTTTAACCTCTGAGCCACCAGGGAAGCCCATAGAGTTGTGGAATAGGACGCACGGTTTTCCCCAGGGGGTCATGTTAAGTGGGGCCACTTCTGCTTTCACCCTATGGAAGGAACACCTGGGTTCCTAGACCCATGTGTTCTTCCTACTGGGGATGTAATAGTATATAAAGGTCCAATGTATAGACTTCATAACCCCATCCTATAGAATTTCACCTCCAAACTTGCACTCCAGCTGCACCTTTAGCAAGCCGGTCAGCACTCTGTCCAATCGGCAGCTTCTGAGTCCATGATATGGCCAGTGAAAGCTCATAGTCACAAGCCCACTACACACTTCCTTTCCTATAAGTTAGTTTACCGTTTCGAAATGGTGTGATATGGGGTCTCATATGAGCAGATTAAATATACTGTAAGCCTTGCAGCTAAGAAAAGCAAAATCAGACTTGGAATATATATATATTCCAAGTCTGATTATATATATATATATATATATATATATATATATATATATATATACACACATACACACATAAGTTAGAAGCAAACAACAGCAACAATGAAAAACAACCTCTTATCCATCTAGGATGTAGGAAGTCCAATGAAATTAATCTGCCAGTAAGTGTCTGGTTAGACTTCTGGAAAAATAGCATCATATCGAGGGCTTACCATATTGAGTGTCTGTTGCTGGCATTTTGTAGTTTGGGCAGCAGTGGTAGCTTTATCTACCTTGGTAAATGGGAGGCTGTGCTCAAGGGGCCAGCATAACTTTCCTGTCTCCCACTGCTGCCCAATTCATGGGCCTATTACGGCAGCACTGAAGTACTCAATGGCTGAGGCTCACTGCTATTAGCTGGCCAAGTTTTTCTGCCTACATCAGCATAATGTGAGTCATAGGGGTGAGTTGCACATACAACTTTACATTTTCTAGTAACTGCATGGAAAATAGTAAAAAAAAAAAATTCAAAATATTTTTATTCACCCTAATATTAAAAAAATTTCAATATGTAATCACAACAACAACAAAAAACATTTTATGGTCCTCTTTTTTTGTACTCCTAAATCTTTGAAGTCCAGTATTTTCACTAACAGCATGTTTCAGTTTGGACAAGTCACATGTGGACAGTGGACAAAGTAATAGGCATGGGTCCATAGTGCAGTTTTGTGGCCCTTCTGCTGTGGATGCTCTCTGGTCAGTGTTAACATGAAATACCACAATCCTCACACTGTGTGCCCACTCTCATATGCCCACCCACATGATCCTACCCCAGACCTCCTTTTTCCTAATCTTCTGATCTCTCTCATCTCAGGGCCTTAATTAATCAGCCAGGCCATTCACTTCTGTTCATGATCCATATATCTTAACAGAGCCATTTGCCCTTCCACACTAGAACAGCCAGGTACACCACTGATGCTCTGCCCATATGAAAGGACTTCCCCAGCCACTATCTTTGAAAGCTAACTTTAAGTGACACCACCCTTATGGCAGAAAGTGAAGAAGAACTAAAGAACCTCCTGATGAAAGTGAAAGAGGATAAGTTGGCCTAAAGCTCAACATTCAGAAAACAAAGATCATGGCATCCAGTCCCATCACTTCATGGCAAATAGATGGAGAAACACTGAAAACAGTGGCTGACTTTATTTTTTTGGGCTCCAAAATCACTGCAGATGGTGACTGCAGCCATGAAATTGAAAGACACTCACTCTTTGGAAGGAAAGTTATGACCAACCTAGACAGCACATTAAAAAGCAGAGATATTACTTTGCCAACAAAGGTCCGTCTAGTCAAGGCTATTGTTTTTCCAGTAGTCATGCATGGATGTGAGAGTTGAACTATAAAGAAAGCTGAGCACCAAAGAATTTATGCTTTTCAACTGTGGTGTTGGAGAAAACTCTTGAGAGTCCCTTGGACTGCAAGGAGATACAACCAGTCCATCCTAAAAGAAATCAATCCTGAATATTCATTGTAAGGACTGACGTTGAAGCTGAAGCTCCAATACTTTGGCCAACTGATACGAAGAGTTGACTCATTTGAAAAGACCCTGATGCTGGCAAGATTGAAGGCGGGAGGAGAAGGGGATGACAGAGGATAAGATGGTTGGATGGCATCACCAACTCAATGGGAATGAGTTTGAGTAAACTCTGGGAGTTGGTGAAGGACAGGGAAGCCTGGTGTGCTGCAGTCCACGGGGTCGCAAAGAGTCAGACACGACTGAGCAATTGAACTGAAATGAACTGAACCCCTGAGTGAGGCTGCAGAGCAGTTGCCATGCGTTTTGGGCTTACACTGCATCTACTTTCCAAACAAAATTCAAGTTTTTTTTTCCTCCTCCATAAGGAATGGACATAAGGAATCCTCCACATGGTAGAAGGGTGAGCTGAGTGAGAGGTGCTGGCACAGAGATGGAAGATGGGGCTCCCTGTTCATGCAGCTTCCTATGCCTTCCAGTCTGGTTTTTGCTTAGCCCCAGTCTTTCTGCTTTGACTTTACCATGGATCGCTGCTAGCCTTGCCTTATCTTTGGACTTAGTGGCTTTGTTGGAACCCAACTTCTGAGATCTGATTCCAAAGGCATGGGCTTCCATGGTAGCTCAGAGGTTAAAGCGTCTGCCTGTAATGTGGGAGGCCTTGGTTCAATCCCTGGGTTGGGAAGATTCCCCTGGAGAAGGAAATGGCAACCCACTCCAGTATTTTTGACTGGAGAATCCCATGGACGGAGGAGCCTGGTAGGCTATAGTCTACGGGGTTACAAAGAGTTGGACACGACTGAGCGACTTCACTTTCACTTTCATTTCAGTCAGGTATTTAGTCTCTACCAAGCCTCAGGAATATATTGAGTTGTTTTTCAAAAGGCATATAAATTACTACCACAAATGGCAATACCTTGATCCACAGGCCTGGCTTGTAATTATACCACTGGTACTTGCCCTGACCTCCATACCACATCTTTTACCATCACCTCTGATGTCATAGCTTCTGCCACACTTTGACACTGCAACCAGGACTTGCTACACAGACCTTGTCAGCTCTATGTTCACGCAGAGATGGCAGTTTGTCCCGTTGTCCAGTTTATGATCAGAGCGGCATTCCCAGGTGTACAACATGCTGCCTCCAGAACCCAGAGTCTCACCAGGTACTATGCTTCCCTCCTCATGGTAGGAGATGCAATAACTTATTTACTGTGAAGGATATGTCTTGGAATACCCCAGACCACAGGATCCCCAAAGATTATGCTGATGTGGCTGGCTCCTGAGTCTTCAAAGGGTTTATCTCCTGCCCTTTAGAGCACCTAATGCCTCCAGCATGCTGACCATTTATTACTCACCTGGCCTGATTTGCAGAATATCATAGATGGTGTGGTATTAACTGCAAGATGTCCAGAGAATATCTCTTCGCACTATATTATGACTCACCCAATCCACATGAATGCAAACAATTTCCCTTCTTTTTTCTGGTTGGAAGAGAAAGGAATACATTTTCCAAACCAATGACCTCACTCACGTACCTGAGGTTCGTTAGCCTTCTCTAGCAAACGTTCTCTTTCTATCTGACATAGCAACTGCAATTGCAGCGGCCGCTTGGTTGAATCTACAATAATCTATTCTCATTCTCCAAGATCTATCTGCACTCTACAGGGACTTAGGTGACTTAAGTGAAGATGTGATGGGACTTCCACCCCTGGACATCATAGGTATTTAAGGACAAGACTAATTTCCACTCTCCTCCCTGGAATGCAACCTTGTTTATTTTATTTTACTTTGATTAGAGGGAGAGGGCAGGAACAGTTTCAGAGATTTCCTCTTGGCCTACCTCACTATTATAGCCATTATCCCATAGCCAAATGTCCTGTGTAGGGACTTCATGTATACCAAATATGCCAATCTCAATTATGTGATCTCAGACAGGGGAACTGACCACTGGTGGATCTACAAACCTAGGGGACTTAAGCCAGCCCTGGACTTGGACTCTGTTTATTTCCTGGTTCTTATAGGTCCCCTCTGAAACAGGAGGCTCATGATGAGGCTTCATTTCTCCAGATATAGTCAAGTCTAATGCAGCATCAAACAGTCCTTAAATGTTTGGATATTCCTCTTTCCCTGGTGCACAGTCATCTAAGTAAATGGTTGTAGGTCCCTTTTTAGGAGGACTGGGGGAACCATTACCATATAGACTTGTATGATACAGTTGGGTCCTTCCTCCTAGGGACTTAGCCCCTTCTTGGGTCAATGCATCCTGAGTCTGAAAACTAACTCAGGTCTGGAAAATGGACAAGAGCTATTGCAATTTTTTGTTGGAGTGATTGCCTTTAGGCTGTTAGTCATCTATCCTAATTTCCTGCGATGGTATAAAGGCTGTCCATCTATTTTGTCAGTAGATACACCAGTATCTATGAGCCATTTCCATAGCTCTCTGTGTCAGGACCTTTTCCTGCTACTCTGACTCTGACACTCATTATGATAAGTGCAACCTTCTGGCTTTTAGCAGTTAGATGCCCCTACCTGTCCTTTATTGTGTTTGAGTTCCACTAGCCCCAGTGGACTGCTACCTTGGGCATCTGTGGTCACATACCATCAGTGATGGGCAAGTGCAGCTCCAGAACCCCATCATATTGCTTACTTTTTTTGGACCATTTCTTGTCAGACTGGATTTTAGAGAAACAGACTCTAAAGTGGGGGTTGACATGCAGATATTTATTAGGTATCAATACCTGTAGAATCAAAGAGGCCAAAGCAATTAAACAGAGGAATAAATGAAACTGTGATGTGCACTCAGTACAACCCACAGGGAGCCCCAGAGCCAATATGGCCCATTGGAATTGTCCTCTAGTGAGCCAAGGACATCAGGTCTTTAAGCCCACCGTGATCAATCATTGCATGTGAGTACGCCGGATTGGTCATGCTTTTAAGCAAGGCATCTCTCTGTAATTGAGGCCCTCCTTGAAAGAGAAACAACGTCCGCCTGACATGAATTGGGATGGGATATTACCATGTCCATCACAAACTCTGGATTCAAAAGAAGGAAGTGAAGACGTGTAACAATTAAGAGTTAAACGTAAAGTGTTAGACTTAGATTTAAAAAATGAACATGTATGTTCACCTGGACAAGATTTATGCTTCATAATAGACTCCCTGCCCTAACCACACCACTCCCCCTACACCACCACCCCAATATCCACCCATGCTGTGAAGTGCTGACGTCAGTTCTGGTTACTGCAGTTTAAGAATATCCACTTCCTGAACTGTATTCAGAGAAGAAGGATCAGAATTGTAAAGAGACAAAAAACTGTAATGAAAGAGGTCTGCTTAAAGAACTGATGTTTACACTACATAGAAATCTTCTTCGGATACTTAAGGAATCTTGAAATCATCCCCTGTGGAATTAACTGCCAAGTCTCAGTTCAGTTGTCAGTCGTGTCCAACTCTTTGTGACCCCGTGGACTGCAGCACACCGGGCTTCCCTATCCATCACCAACTCCTGGAGCTTGCTCAAATTCATGTCCATCAAGTTGGTGATGCCATCCAAACATCTCATCCTCTGTCTTCCCCTTCTCCTCCTGTTTTCAATCTTTCCTAGCATCAAGGTCTTTTCCAGTGAGTCAGCTCTTCGCATCAGGTGGCCAAAGTATTGGAGTTTCATCTTCAGCATCAGTCCTTCCAATGAATATTCAGGACTGATTTCCTTTGGGATGGACTGGTTGTATCTCCTTGCAGTCCAAGGGACTCTAAAGAGTCTTCTCCAACACCACAGTTCAAAAGCACCAATTCTTCAGCACTCAACTTTCTTTACAGTCCAACTTTCATATCCATACATGACCACTGGAAAAACCACAGCTTTGACTAGACAGACCTTTGTCGACAAAGTAATGTCTCTGCTTTTTAATATGCTGTCTAGGTTGGTCATAGCTTTTCTTCCAAGGAGCAAGTGTCTTTTCATTTCATGGCTGCAGTTGCCATCTGCAGTGATTTTGGAGCCCAAGAAAATAAAGTCTGTCACTATTTCCATTGTTCCCCCATCTATTTGCCATGGAGTGATGGGACCATCACCTCCACTAGCTTTGTTCATAGTGATGCTTCCTAAAATCCAGGCAGAAGTTTTCATAATATATAGAGAGTAATTATAATAATTAAAACCAAGTAGTAAAGCAGTGCAGGTGTAAGTCAGCCAGATGAAGGAGTGAAGGGGTGTGTCCAGTCAAGGCAACTGTGCAAAGTTCAGGTTCACCAAACATAAGACCACAAGGGAGTGGCAAAAGGGAGAATGAACATAAAGTCAACATCAGCTTATCAAGGTCTTTGTATGTCATACTTAGGACTTCGGCTATAAACCAGTGGTGAGTTTTATTCCACTTGGAGTTTTAGAAGAGTAAGTCCGACAGCAAAATAGAATGGATTAGGGAAGATGTGTAAGACAGGTAGCAGAAACCCAATTAAGAGTAGCCATGATCGATGGACCCAGGTCTTGCTCATCATGGTATTTGCAGTACCTGGCATTGTGGATGCATATGAGGAGAGCCTCAGAAATTCACCATCAAATGAGTAAATGCTCAAGCCAAGTACAGACATTCACCTGAACTAAGACAGTGGCCATGGGAACAGAGAGGTGGCAACTACATCAAAATATACATCAAAGACTGAGTGGAGAAGAGGGAGAGGAAGGAGAATACATAGATTTCCTGATTTGTGCCTGGACGTATGCTTGCTCTAGACAGCAAACACTGGAAGAGGGCTAACCGGTGACAAGGGAAGAAAAGAAAGACCGAAATCTAAGCTTCATCTAATAATCTATGATTAGGAGCGACCTTTGTTGAAATTTCTCAACAATGTCTCCACTGCTAATGTGCTTATAAGCATTTTCTCTGCACAAGTTCCCTAAGATCAGCACCTCCCTGTCAGTATGGAACAGCCTCTGCCTCTTTGTCAAGCTTTCACTAGTAAAGCAGAGCAGCAAGCCAATTACTGGGATCATTCAGATGAAAATTTTACTTTTGCCTGAATTAGCCAGAGAATTGAAGCATAAATGGACCTTTTCACTTGACTGATTGAGATAATTGCTTCACTTTTCTAGGGGAGACCTATAGCTGGGAGGCTGTGTTTGGTCACCAAAACATGTTTGTAATATGCATTATTGACTTTTCTTGAAACATCTATGTTTGGCTAGGTGCCACACTCAAACGCTCTACCTCTTCTCTTGAGTTATCAGAAACAAATGCAGAGAAATACCATACCGGGAATATTCAATACTTAAAATTCTTTCATTCTGGGCCAACCTGAAAACACATGCACTCAGGCCTCCAGAAGAAGTAAAATAACATTGAGGGGAGTCTGGGAGAAGGCAGCAGGGCAGGAGGTTGGCTCAGTGGATAAGATGCTAGAAGTGAGAATTAGCTCCAGGTGCATGGAGACAAATGGCTTTTCCTAAAAGACGTGGGTAGGTGGACTTGAAAGAAACATGCAATTTACATTTATTATTGGAGAGTGAGAGGAGTTGATAAAGAGACCTGGGTAGGGGCAGGCATTAAAACAGCAGGACTCAGATCAGAGCCTTTGGCCTGGTTCCTAGGTAATAGAAGCTTTTTCTAACAGCGTGGGACATGGGGAAAGAAGGATTCCAAAGAAACAGCACAGCAGCTGAGCATTTCTACAACATTTACTATCTGATGGCCCCCCACTATGACAGTCTGGGAGCTCACAAAGCGTGGTCAGTGATGACCTAGAAAATCCCCTGAAGAGCAAGACGGACATTAGAAAAATCCTCACAAACGTTCATTCTAGGAGGAAGAGTAATGTGTTCGTAATTACTTTGTGATGGCTCCCCTTACTGGCCAACAGGCAGAACGTCCTAGATCCTGTTCTAAAGAGGAGAGGGAGCAGACACACTGCCAAAGCATCCTCATTAACTTCTAAGTTAACTGCATTTAAAAAAAAAAAGAAAAGAAAGTTCTGCTAAAGGAGATTTTATTTTCTGAGGATCAAGATAAACGGAGAAATTTCAGCCATGGTATTTATAAAATACATCAGAATCATTCTTTGTTTTTTGTATTAATGATCCCCAGTGGATGTCTAGAGTCCAATGTTAGGATTTGTGATTATAAAGGAATACAATTGCTTTTAACATTTTCATTTTTCAACTTTTACGGTTACATCTAATTTTAAAAACTATTTGAGGTGATGGATGAGGTGCACACACAAGTACACACACACGGCAGAATTTATTTTTACCACTTTAATGGCAGTGATCATTTTATTTTTTATATAAATTTATTTATTTTAATTGGAGGTTAATTACTTTACAATATTGTATTGGTTTTGCCATACATCAACATGAATCTGCCACAGGTATGCATGTGTTCCCCATCCTGAACCCCCCTCCCTCCTCCCTCCCCGTACCATCCCTCTGGGTCATCCCAGTGCACCAGCCCCAAGCATCCAGTATCCTGCATCAAACCTGGACTGGCGATTCGTTTCATATATGATATTATACATGTTTCAATGCCATTCTCCCAAATCATCCCACCCTCTCCCTCTCCCAGAGTCCAAAAGCCTATTCTATACATCTGTGTCTCTTTTGCTGTCTTGCATATAGGGTTATCGTTACCATCTGACAGAATTGATATACATAAATGATTTGCATTTTTTGAAGACTATATGCTTACAATTAGGAGGTTTGGTTGTTGTTGTTATTCAGTCGCTAAGTCGTGTCCTACTCCTCTGCAATACCATGGATTATAGCCCACCAGGCTCCTCTGTCCGTGGGATTTCCCAGGCAAACATGCGGAAGTAAGTTGCCATTTCTTCCTCCAGAGAATCTTCCCAACCCAGAATGGAACCCACATCTCCTTCATTGCAGGTGGATTCTTAACCACTGCACTACCTGGGAAGCCCCATAAGGAGGCTGTCATTGTTCAAAACAATCTTTTTTTTTTTTTTGCTTTATTATTTGGACTATAACTTTGTAGCAAGTATTAACACATTAAAAATCTATTCAGCATTTTGAAACTTCCATAAATCATTCAAAATCAACTACATTAGTTCATGAATGAGCTAGTAAAGTTAAATAACTGTGTCTAAAATAATAACAATAAAATATATGTTTTCCACATTATTCCCCAGGATTTCCCCCCAAATAATCTTTAAAAGGTTAAATAATGTACTAACCATATATCACCTACCTTTCCCATAGGCTGCATATGTGGGTTTTTTTTTTTAAACATAAGGACTGGAGTGTTTTATTTTAAAAATTAAATATCTATATATTAAAATAAAAATTTTAATTCAATATCTATATATCCTGGAGGAGGAAATAGTGACCCACCCCAGTATTCTTGCCTGGAGAATCCCATGGACAGAGAAGCCTGGACAGAGACTCCATGGGTCACAGAGAGTTGGACAGGACTGAACCAACTAAGCATGCAGCATCTATATATAGGTATCATCAGATGTCTTTGTGTGAATTTTTTCATCAAGGAGTCTGAGTAGAAAAATTCAGTTGCTAGTGCAAGGCTAATTTTTTACTTTAAACCAAGACTAATAAATTTTGCTGGTAGGATAAATGATATTGGCATGGAAGTAATCACACTATGAAAGTGATTTTTTTCATTTACACTGACCAGCGATAAATTGGATACTCTTGAGATGGACAGTTTACATTGAAATTGTTCATTCATATTAGACTTTTCACTCTTTTTTTTTAAATTTTGGCATATCCACTGTTTTAGTCAAGAGATTTGAACATATTTTATGTTTAGCATCAAACAAGCTTCTAAATCTCAGTGGTGTGAAACCTGGTCTCACTTCAGGTCCATCTTTAACGGGGGGCAGGGCACTCTGCTCCAAGCTGCCCTCACCAGGTGTTGAGACTGATGGAGCCATGGAGCCTTCCAGCATCTGAAACATTGCAGGCAGCAGGAAAAAAGTGGTTAATTATGCACTGATTCTTAAAGATTTCTGGCTGGAAGTAACAGAGCAGTTCCAGGACCATTGCATTGACCGAAATAAATCATATGGACAGAAATAGAATTGTATTTGACTTCCTATTGTCTTAATTGACTCCCAACAAAGATAATTTAATCTTTCATAGAAACAAAGGGGCTTGGTAATGATATCCTACTAAGTGCTTGGAAAGAAAGCAAACGCTGAACAGTACCAATGACTACCACAGTTACCCTGAATGAGAAATGTCGTCTTAAAGCAAGGAAAAGGGACACTGCTTCCTACCTAAGAATCAAATACATCAACAACCATACCATGAAATTTATGTTTTGATTTTTTAACAGAAAGAGGCTGAACATTACATTTGCTGATTAGATTTAATGCCTGAAATTTTTTCCAAGTCTTACTTTTTACTGCAATAAATTGTACTTAAATTGAGCTCTCTGGGGATTTCACAGTGATTGATTGATTAGACTGTGGTTAAGGCCTCTCAGCACAAGTGTGAGGTGTGGGGCAACCGTGTGAGAGCAGCTACCAGGGCTCCAGCCTTCATCCTGAGCGTTGTCATGGTGACAGCTGCCAGCAGGAACCCACTGGGAGCCTAGTAGGCTCACCGGCTGCCAGACCTTTGTATCAGACGTACCATCCCCAGCCTTTCAGACTTAAGCATAATGAACTCTTTAGCCGGGGTGTTTCTGTTTCCTGTCCTAAGGGATGGTTTATTCTCACTTCAACTGTCAATTACCAGATGTCAATCCAGAAAGACAAACTCTATTTTCTCTTTCTTCCTGCACTCTTCTTCCCAGCTTATTCTAATAGCCCAGCCCACCCTTCTCCCCATTATATAGTTAAATAATTAACAGTTCTTAATTGAGCAACCTCAACATATAGGTGCTCTAACACAATGCTGGTGATGAAAATGCTCTATGTCTGTGCCGTTCAATACAGTGGTCACTGGTCACATGTGACTTCTCAGCACTTGAAATGTGACCAGTACAACTGAGTCACCAAGTTTTTAAAAATTACTTAATTTTAGTTCATTTTAATTTTATTGTAAACAGCTCCATATGGCTAGGTATGATTACACTGAACAGCACGGTTCTAGAATCATACTTAAGTCCATGGAGTTGTACTACCTACAGCTGGCCAGAGAGAAGCCGTCCTCAGCATCTTCTTCTCATTTGAAGTAGCGAATTATCTGCCGTAAGCATTTTGTTGCTACTGCCACAGAAGCTGTGCCCTGCCCTGTACTAACCTCCTCATTGCTTATAAATTTAATTATGCAGCCAAAGAAAGAGGAGTAAAAGGAAATATGATGATTTGGGCCATTACAGGTAGTAGTCAGCTAGAAGCACACCTTTATAACAGAAAATTGTTACTGTTTCTAATTACTATATTAGCCACATTACTGTGATTCTGCAAAGAACCAGGTTCCAACTAAAAGCCATCAGTTCTACCCTCACAGTTTAGGCTAGTCAACTGTATTATTTAGGGAATACACACAACAGAGGGTTTTTGCTAAGATTTTCTCCTCTGTATAAAAAAGGGGATAATAATACTTACTATGTGTGAACTAACATGACAGAGACTTTATTTAAGTCTCGTTTATTCCTTTTAACAAGTCCACAAGTCAAGATTTATTATGCATAATATACAGAAGAGGAAACTGACGCTTAGAAGAGTTAAGTACCAGCAAGTAATTGGAAAACCCAAATGTCCTTCCAACCCAAGTCTGTCTCCAAAGCTCAAGCTCTTTCTACTAAATATTATTAGAATGTTTCTATACTCTCTTCCAACTCTTAATTATCACTAAAGTGAGTGGCATGAGGTTAAACATATTGAATGAGCTTTGCATACAAACAAAAAGAGAATTCTTAACTGTACTCCAGTTTTAAATACACTAGAATGGGGGCTTCCCTGGTGACTCAGTGGTAAAGAATTTGTTTGCCAATGCAAGAAACATGGATTTGATTCCTGGTCCAGGAAGATCCCATGTGTCCTGGAGCAACTAAGCCTGTGTGCCACAATTACTGAGCCTGTGCTTTAGAGCCCGGGAACCACAGCTACTGAAACCCATGCACCTTAGAGCCCATGCTCCACGACAACCGAAGCCACAGCGATGAGAAACACACACACTACAACTAGAGAACAGCCCCCACTCACTGCAACTAGATAAAAGCCTGCATAGCGATGAAGACCCAGCACACTCAAAAATAAATAAATTCTATATAGATAATATTGTATATATATAAATAAATATTATATATATAAAATATATAATAAATACATATAATATTATCTATGTATAATTTTATTTATTTATATAAACACCACTATAATGACTGCAACAATTAGATACTTCCCAAGCTGGACCCATCTAAGATGCCCTAAGTCAGTCACTTTGAATCCTTGCAACAGGGTTCTCTCGTGGCAGGTAATGCCATGGGAACGTGGTACTCTGCAGGGCCTAGTGGGGCTCCTGGAACAAGGCCTTTCTTGTCCACCATTTCTTTGGTTATAGGAAACAACCTTCATTCAGCCTCCATGACCTTCTCTGAGTTCCACTGGGCAGATACAAGCAGTTGTTAATTAGTGAAGGGAGAGGATGTGAGACCAGAGAGAAACAGTCAGGAGCAGCCTTGGACCAAGGTCCTGTTTCCCCATCAATGGATACACACAACAATATCTTTGAGCTATTTTGTAGAGACTGAAACCACCGCCAGATGGGAGAAGTTTATGATTAATGACGGTATGCTGCCCACAAGTATGCACACCCCAGACTAATTAGATGTGAAGGTTGATGATGTTGATTTCTTCTTACCAATCCATCAGAAGAATGTCAACAAGCTGATCATGCCCTCTTTGAACAATTACTATAAAACTTCTCACTATCTTCCCCAAGTTGGGGACACAGTTTTGAGGGCATTAGCCCACTGTGGCTGCCTTTGCTGGCAAAGCAATATGGCTGTCCTTTTCTGCTTCACTCAAAACTCCAAGATCAGACTTGGCACCAGTGCACAGAGAAGCTGAGCTTCCGGTATCAAAAGCAGGTATGTTAAAGTGGAATTCCCCCAGCAAGCAAAGGAGTTTAGTAATTAGGGAGATTCACAGATTACAGATACAGGCTTCCCTCACTGTCACACCTAAACTATTTGCTTTTGTTTTCCATTTTTTGATCCAAATTATTTGCAGAATTTTCTGTTACCAAAAAAAAAAAAAAAAAAGCAAATGTAGACCAATACTTAAGTAGCCCTTAATAGAGCTTAACTCTCACATGATTTTAAAAAGCTCAAGCTTATGTTAAAATACTGTCTTACTAATCTCACTCCTGTACTTATCCACAAAAATTTTGAGTGACATGTCTTTTCTCACAGTAGTGATTCTCAAACTTGGAGAAGTTTGTTTAAAATGCATATTCCTGGACCCCACTCCTTAA
Organism: Ovis canadensis; assembly: GCF_042477335.2. NCBI lineage: Eukaryota > Metazoa > Chordata > Mammalia > Artiodactyla > Bovidae > Ovis > Ovis canadensis. The sequence continues at coordinate 149,233,865 of NC_091246.1, read as the reverse complement.
GATCTAGAATGGAACCCATTTGAAATCTGGATATCTTAAGTGAAAGTTGCTCAGTCAATGTCCAACTCTTTGTGACTCCACGGAAAGCCCACCAGTTTCCTCTGTCCATGGAGATTCTCCAGGCAAGAATACTGGAGTGGGTTGCCACGCTATCTCCAGGGGATCCTGCATTGCAGGCAGATTCTTTACCATCTGAGCCACTGGAGAAGCCTCCACCGGGGTTTAATGTAACTACAAGGACCTTTATAAAATGGAGGTAAGAGTGTCAAAGTTTAAAAAGGAGATGTGGCAATGGGACCAGAGGTTGGAATGAGGCATGTTGAAGATGGAGGCAGGACCGTGAGGTAAGAAATGCAGATGACCTCTAGAAGCTGGAGAAAGCAAGGAAACAGTGTCTCAAATTGTCTCCTAAGACCTCCAGATGGAATGCTGCTCTGTAATGTCTTGATTTTAGACTTCTGACTTCCAGAACTATAAAATAACAAGTTTATGTTGTTTTAAGCAACTAAGTTTGTGCTAATTTGTTATAGCAGTAATAGGAAATAAATACAGAATTAACCCAAATAAAACACTGTAGAAATCAATTTCAGTATCTCCCATTATAGAAAAGTAACCTTAAGCACAAAGAGTGAAGTAAATGATCTAACTTCACTCACTGACCTATAGAAAGTCCAGGGCCCCAGTGGAATTCTCTTAGCTTGATTCTGTCTCTGAAACCTGGCATTCAAGGTGTAACTCCTCAATCTAACGCAACATTTTCTGCATTTTACTAGTACTCCTGTACCCTTACTCCTATGGACGAGCAAACTAGAAGACACGTTTCCCACCCCCAAAGAAGCCCTGTATTTGCTGTTTCACTATCTTGGCACCTGTATTTCTCACTTCCTCTTCCTAAAGTCCTCACATTCTTGAATGTTAAGACTCAATCAAGGTCAAATCCTGCCCCTTCCTGAGCTGTCCAGCATCAGATGAGTGTTGGCTTCTGAGTCTTGTGGAGTCCCTACAGGTGCTCTATAGGGATCCTGGTGAAGACTGCCATTGGTCTATTTCTTCCTCAAGATGACGATCTAATTAGCTCTGGGGCTATGGATACTCTGTAAAGTAATAGTGTTTAATCTATAACTAAAGATGTTTAATCCAAGTCAGGCCCCCAGATTTTCCTCGTTCAATAAATAAAATCTTCTCAGTTCCTTGATTTATAGATAGCAACCTCAATGTTTGCATCTCAGTAGAGTAACAGCTTTTTAAAACATGTTTCATATTGAGATACAATTCACATATAAAATGTACCATTTAAAAGTTATTTTTTAATATATTCACAGAGCTGTGCCACAATCACTACTATTTAATTCCAGAACATTTTCATTACTCACAAAACAAACCCTTTAACCATTAATAGACACTCCCCATTCTCTCTCTACTTCCCCAGTCCCTGGCAACAACTAATCAATTTTTTCTCTCTGTGGATACGTCTATTTCATGCAAATTAAACATCCAATGAGTGATCTTTTGTGGTTGGCTTCTCTCACTAAGTTTAATGGTTTTAAGTTTCATCCATGTTGTAGAATATACCAGGATCTCGTTTCTTTTTATGTTTGAATAACATTCCATTGTATGGGTATATCATACCAGTGAATAGATATTTGGGTTGTAACAAAATATTGCTATGAACATTTGTGAGCCAATTTGTGTTCGTGAATATTAAAATATGTTTTAAATTCTATTTGGTATATAACTAAGAGTAGACTTGTTGGATCATGTAATAACCTACATATGCCTTTTTGAATCACTACCAAAGACAAATATTGTATGATATCATTTATATGTAGAATTTAAAACATAAAACAAATGAATAAATATTACAAAATAGATTTACAGATATAGAGAACAAACTAGTGGTTATCAGTGAGAAGAGAGATGAGGGAGGGGCAAGATAGGCTTAGAGGATTAAAGGTACAAAATGAACAGGATACAAGGGTATATTGTAGAGCACAGGGAATACAACCAGTATTTAATAACACTTATAAATGGAATGTAATCTATACAAATACTGAGTCACTATGTGGTACACTTGAAACTAATATAATATTGTAAATCAACTATACTTCAATAAAAATAGATAAAGCTGTTTCACTAGAACATGAAACTTAAGAGTCTCAATATCCCAGCGAGGTCAGGTTTCCTCTTCATCACTGTACCTGAGTATGTACAAAACTGAAAAGTTGTTTTAATTCAAAAGTAAAAATGCACAATGCATTTCTTAGTTTATAGTCTTTGTTCCTAAAGTTACCACTAAAGTAGTTGCTTCAGTTCTGTTCAGTCACTCAGTCGTGTCCGACTCTTTGCGACCCCATGAATCGCAGCACGCCAGGCCTCCCTGTCCATCACCATCTCCCGGAGTTCACTCAGATCCACGTCCATCGAGTCAGTGATGCCATCCAGCCATCTCATCCTCTGTCGGCCCCTTCTCCTCCTGCCCCCAATCCCTCCCAGCATCAGAGTCTTTTCCAATGAGTCAACCCTTCGCATGAGGTGGCCAAAGTACTGGAGTTTCAGCTTTAGCATCATTCCTTCCAAAGAAATCCCAGGGCTGATCTCCTTCAGAATGGACGGGTTGGATCACCTTGCAGTCCAAGGGATTCTCAAGAGTCTTCTCCCACACCACAGTTCAAAAGCATCAATTCTTTGGTGCTCAGCCTTCTACACAGCCCAACTCTCACAACCATACATGACCACAGGAAAAACCATAGCCTTGACTAGACAGACCTTAGTCAGCAAAGTAATGTCTCTGCTTTTGAATATGCTGTCTAGGTTGTTCATAACTTTTCTTCCAAGGAGTAAGCGTCTTTTAATTTCATGGCTGCAGTCACCATCTGCAGTGATTTTGGAGCCCCCTAAAATAAAGTCTAACACTGTTTCCACTGGTTCCCCATCTATTTCCCATGAAGTGATGGGATCAGATGCCATGATCTTCCTTTTCTGAATGTTGAGCTTTAAGCCAACTTTTTCGCTCTCCTCTTTCACTTTCAAGAGGCTTTTAGCTCCTCTTCACTTTCTGCCATAAGGGTGGTGTCATCTGCATATCTGAGGTTATTGATATTTCTCCTGACAATCTTGATTCCAGCTTGTGTTTCTTCCAGTCCAGCATTTCTCATGATGTACTCTGCATAGAAATTAAATAAGCAGGGTGACAATATACAGCCTTGACGTACTCCTTTTCCTATTTGGAACCAGTCTGTTGTTCCATGTCCAATGCGAACTGTTGCTTCCTGACCTGCATACAGATTTCTCAAGAGGCAGGTCAGGTGGTCTGGTATTCCCATCTCTTGAAGAATTTTCCACAATTTATTGTGATCCACACAGTCAAAGGCTTTGGCATAGTCAATAAAGCAGAAATAGATGTTTTTCTGAAACTCTCTTGCTTTTTCCATGATCCAGCGGATGTTGGCAATTTGATCTCTGGTTCCTCTGCCTTTTCTAAAACCAGCTTGAACATCAGGAGGTTCACGGTTCATATATTGCTGAAGCCTGGCTTGGAGAATTTTGAGCATTACTTTACTAGCATGTGAGATGAATGCAATTGTACAGTAGTTTGAGCATTCTTTGGCATTGCCTTTCTTTGGGATTGGAATGAAAACTGACCTTTTCCAGTCCTGTGGCCACTGCTGAGTTTTACAAATTTGCTGGCATATTGAGTGCAGCACTTTCACAGCATCATCTTTCAGGATTTGAAATAGCTCAAGAACCACATAAATATCTTTTAGGAGATGTAGTAAATGGTGAAAATTGTTAACTCTTTAGATTTTGTAGCATATTAAATGTCTGTTTAAAATAACATAGCAGAAGAACAGTAGAGTAGACCTATCTGAAGTTCTGGAAATAGAAGGTCACGGAGAAAAGGAAGGAGGAAGGCAGAGGAGCTGAAAAAAGAGGAAACAATGGAAAAATATCTCCTCTTCTTTTTCTGAATGCAGGCACACCATAAGGAAAGTGGTTTTGCATCTGTCTTTGCTTTTTATACCCCTCTTCTTTGGCCAGTATTGTCCTCATAGCCACACAACAGATTGGCTGGCCTTACCCCAGTCAAAGCTCTCCCACTTAGCGAACAGAACTTTCGTTCCTCTGAAAGTGAAAGTGAAGTCACTCAGTCGTGTCCTACTCTTCATGACCCGGACTGTAGCCTATCAGGCTCCTCCGTCCATGGGATTTTCCAGGAAAGAGTGCTAGAGTGGATTGCCATTTCCTTCTCCAGGGGATCTTCCCGACCCAAGAATCGAACCCGGGTCTCCCGCATTGCGGGCAGACGCTTTACCGTCTGAGCCACCAGGCAGCTAAGTTTATCGATGGCACCTACTTTGTTTTATAAAGGCTATAACCCAAGACAAATTATACATATATATATATGCTTCTCTGAAGCTCAGTCGTGTCTGACTCTTTGTGACCCCAGGAACTGCAGCCCGCTAGGCTCGTCTATCCTTGGGATTCTCCTGGCAAGAGTACGGGAGCAGTTTGCATTTCCTACTCCTGGGTATCTTCCCCACCCAGAGATCGAATCCCTATCTCTTATGTCTCCTGCATTGGCAGGTGAATTCTTTACCACTAGCACCACCTGGGAAGTCTTGGTGGTGCTAGTGTTAAAATATCCACCTGTTTTATATAACAGTTTTATATTATCTATGTATAATATAATTTTGTATAAAATTATATATATATATAAAACTTTCCCTGGTGGCTCAGAGGTTAAAGTGTCTGCCTGCAGTGTGGGAGACCTGGGTTCGATCCCTGGGTCGGGAAGATCCCCTGGAGAAGAAAATGGCAACCCACTCCAGTATTCTTGCCTGAGAGAATCCCACGGATGGAGGAGCCTGGTGGGCTATAGTCCACAGGGTCACAAAGAGTTGGACACGACTGAGCGACTTCACTTTCATATAAAACTAGTTAGGGAATATAAAACAGTGAAGAACAATGATAACAATAATGATATCAGGATACAGGCTGGAATGCTTAGGACCTCTAACTTTATCCCACTTTTCAAAAAACTTGAGGGGTAACACAGCTTATAGTATCTATGTAGATTGAAATGTGAAATCCTCTGTCAAGTCCTAAAAGACTCAAATTCCTTTCATTCACAGAGTCCCAATTCTGTCAGGTTGGTAGCATTTAAAATAATTTATTACCAAAACAGCAGTGCCCAGCTTTCTGTAGTGTATGCCATAAAGAGAGATGGATGCAATCCTTTATTTAAATTGTTTGTGTCAATGTTTTCATTATACTAAGGAAAAAGGTAGGGTGAAAATGGTGATCCATAGTGTTTTTTTATTGTCTTCTTTAGTTTTTAGTTTGTTGTAGCTGTCATTTTTTTAACTTTTTATTTTTACATAATTTCAGATGTATAAAAAATTTCAAGAGTGGTACAGAAAATTTCCATGTACCATTTATCTAGTCTTCCCAATGTGAGCTTTCATCATCTTTGCTTTATCTCTCAATTTTCCTCCTGAACCGTTTGAATGCAAGTTGCAGAACCAATGCCAAGTCACCACTAAATCTCCGATGTTTTACAATTTGTATCCACTCTGCTAACTCGGTGAGTCCCCACACCCTCCAAACCATTCAGGCTGAGGGTTATAACTCCTCTCTCCCTGTGTTTTCACATCAACATTAGGGCCATGCTTCTACTGACTGAAATATCTCTGAGATGTTTCAGGAATTTGAAGCAGCTCCTGGAGTCCTCTGGCAAAGGTGGGGAGGCAGGGAGGGGAGGGGAGGGAAAAGGGCAATCCCTATCGTTTACTCTGTCAAGGTCTTGGTTTTCTAATGTGCTTTGATATCTGAAGCTGCTCCAGCATTAAAAGAAAAAAAAAAGACTGCTCCCCTACCACCTTAGCTGCTGACCTAATTTAGCTGAACATACTCTATTAAATATTCATTAAATATCAGTTCATGGAAGCACTATATCAAAATGGGTACACAAGGGCAATGCCCACTGGGCTGGTTTCCAGTAAATCAAAAAGCACAGTGCAGAATTAGGGTGGCTGGTGCTCTACAGTGTAACATGAATTTGACTATTTGGAAAGATGGTTGTACACAATAGCAGGAACCAATTTTCTATGTTTTTGATGGGTTAGAAAGCAGAATCAGAAACATCATAAATACAGCATAAGAGAAGCAATGTTTCATCTTCCTATGTGGATATGGAAATAGATTTCCTTATTAAAGCCTAACATGTTCAGCTTTCATGTTCACAGTTGTTCATTTCCTTGAGCATCAAGGGCAGATGCAAGTATTGTGGAGGCGGCAACTTTTACAATTTGGGGGTTTCTTGTTATGAAAATAAAACTTAAAATTATGAACATAGAGTGCAAAGGTAAACACCTATAGTGAGAATTTAAATCTCAACACATAAAACAAATTTTTAAAAGCTGACACATATCATGTCATAAAATCAATAAATAACTTTCAATTAATATGCCTCTATATTTTCCTGCATATTTTAGCTGCATGCTCTAGCCCTATGATGATATTTTAATGTTATTTTCTACATAGAGAACATAAAAATTATTCCATCATACCTCTACCATGAGTGGATAAAATTTCTATCAAAAACAAGTAAACTGACTCCTTTATCAGGGCCAGCTATAAGCAGTGCTCTGCTCAGTCGTGTCTGACTCTGTGGCTCCATGGATTGTAAACTCCCAGGCTCCACTATCCATGAAATTTTCCAGGCAAGAATACTGAAGTGGGTTGCCATTGCCTCCTCCAGGTGATCTTCCCAACCCAAGGATCGAACCGTAATCTCTTGAGTCTCCTTCACTGGCAGGCAGATTCTTTACCACTAGCAGCATCTGGGAAGCAGTAATTTAAACTACTCTTTATAAGGGCATATAAGTATGTCCTTCACCCTCTAGTCAGTGTAGGCAAAAGGTCCTGTGATGAACAACAGGCTGGGAGTGATATATTACCTCAAGCCTTCTCTTGGAGGAACTTTGATCAGTCTTCCTAAATATGAAGCCTTTTGCTAGAGTGAGGGTAGAAGAACGAGAAGACCTTGGGACATGGGGGAGAGGAAGGATGATGAGAAGGGACAAGAGCATAAAGAAAGAAGCAGAAAACAGAGTTAGATGAGAGGATGCTGAGATCATCTTCCGGAACACTGACTCATAAGGCCTTTGGCAACATTGTCTCTTCTCCCATCACAACATGAATCTGAATGTCTGAGGAGTGGACACGCTCCCATTGTTGAGAAACAGATCTAAAAGTAAACACCAAGCAGACGAAAATGGGGGATAACCGTGATGAGCCGCACTTTTCAGCTAACTATAGAAAGATGTGAGCACAGATGGAGGAGGATAGTTTATCTTTACTGCTGCACTTGAAAAATAAACACCAGAAATATAAATGCCATCAAAATGTTGACTCTTCTCAAACCAAAAATTCTGGTTTCATATTCAAAGCCATGCCTATTTAGAAGAAAAGCACATTTATTTGGGTTTTGTGGTTTGGGGAAAGGACTGCCAGAGAGGAGTGGAAGCCACAGCAGAGCATTCCTGGACAATCCATTGCAGGCCTGCGGAGATCACCATGCAGGCAGTTCCTGCGCCCCTAATAGTCAAAATAGCAACAGGACCACAAATAATTCAAAGCCTGAAACATTTTCTTCCCTCCAGTTCAAACTCTCCTGCTTCTATTAAATGGCTCCAGCAATCCTGCCTCCTTCACAAAGCCTTTCCCAACTGAAACCCTGGCAACTCCCTTTGAACTCTACTTTATATAAACACACAATTCCCATGGTTCCCTTATAACTCCATTAAATGCACTTGCTCTGTGGTTGGAACGTAATGCAAATCCTTTTATGCTGCATTTGTTCAATGCTTTGGCTCTATAGCCTTCATATCCGGTAGGCCCTTCTGAAGTATTCTAAGTTCCACATCCAATTCACCAAGCATTTTGCTTAGCAAAGCCTCTTATACAGATAAGTATTTACCGTTAATACTTTAGGGCAGATGAGAGACAAGAGGGCCATTTTAGGGACAATAAAATAATAGTAAACAAAAAGGACCCTCTTCATGATGTGTATTTCACCTCCACCACCACCCCCAACTCTTCACCATACTCACCCTTCTTCCTTCTTTTCTTAACTATTTTTTCTTTTAATTATAAAATGCTTCATAAATACAGAAGACTGTATGAAATATAAGCCTTCATTTTCAAGAAGAATGAACACCTGAGCACCCACCTTAAGAAATACTGATGGAATGGGCCTTAGACAGTCATTGTGTGTTCCCTCCCAACCACATTCTCAGTAAACACTGATTTTCATGTCAGTCATTGACTTGCTAGTCTTTAGATTTTTCACTATATGTGATTTCTAACAACACATACTTTAGGTTTTAAAAACTCAGTAACAATCACAAGCCTATCTGTGTAAGAAAAATATCAATATTGCTTCTGATAGAGGATATCTGCCAGCAGAAAATGAGCTGAAGAGGACCTCTGTCATAGCGTGCCTTCAGTTTCCCTGTGAACTTACAAATCTCACTAATCAGGAAGCAGAGCAAAACAGACGGGGAGGGAGGGACTGCCGAAGCTAGGGCATGTGGGGTGTGAGTCCAGGAGGTCTGACAGAAAAAGAGTCAGGAGGGGGGTGAGCTCTGCCTTCTCTGCGTCTAAGTTCACTGTGGCCCACCTCTTCCTCTCAAGACTGGGTGAAAGACGCTCGACTCACAGAGTACATGCCAGGTTACTGAGGGAAGCTGAAGGACAGTCAATCTGGCTAAATCTAGGTGGCCCTTCAAAGTAAGGCTCCCAGAAATATCTTCCAGCAAAACTTCCCTGACAGCCGCACGTCCATTGTTGTGGACAGGGTCACCCTTCTACCTCCCTTTGCGCTCTGTGCTAACCTCTATCCCCAGCTTCTACCTTAACTGTAATCACCTGATCAGTTGTCCACTTCCTCGCTGAAATGGACACTCCTTGAGGGAAGAGATCACATCTTACTCGTTTTAATAAGTCACCTAATGTCTAACTTACGGATGTGTACAAATTTCTTTGAAACCAGATACCAAAACTTGATAAATATAAGGCAGAATATATGGTCTCACTACGCTGCCCTTATCAAGAATAGGAGATTGGGCGTCTCTCTTTGGTGAAAGTGCTTCTGTGAATTCTCTTTGCATTCTCACATTTAATGCAGGTATTTCCTTACTGTCTTTTACAGGGGTAAGGAGACCTTTCCACAGTGATGCAAGTGAAATAAAGGTGTCACAAATTATTATTGCCTTCATTTGTGCCTAAACCAAACATGAGTGTGTTGTACTAAGTAAATAAAAGTATAATTTATCTTCTACTTTTCCTAAGACAACCAGTAGCTGTTTTTACTTTAATAATTAGAAGTGAAAAATGTACTAAGGATGACACTTTTATTTATTTATTTATTTTAATTGGAGGCTAATTACTTTACAATATTGCAGTGGTTTTTGCCATACATTCACATGAATCAGCCATGGGTGTACATGTGTTCCCCTTCCCGAACCCCCTTCCCACCTCCCTCCCCATCCCATCCCTCAGGGTCAACCCAGTGCACCAGCCCTGAGCACCCTGCCTCATGCATCAAACCTGGACTGGCGATCTCTTTCACATACAATAATATACATGTTTCAATGCTATTCTCTCAAATCCATCCCACCCTCACCTTCTCCCACAGAGTCCAACAGTCTGTTCTTTACAGCTGCGTCTCTTTTGCTGTCTCGCATATAGGATCATCATTACTATCTTTCTCAATTCCATATATATGCATTAATATACTGCATTGGTGTTTTTCTTTCTGACTTACTTCGCTGTGTATAATAGGCTCCAGTTTAATCCACCTCATTAGAACTGATTCAAATGCATTCTTTTTAATGGCTGCATAGTATTCCATTGTGTATATGTACCACAACTTTCTTATCCATTCGTCTGCCGATAGACATCTAGGTTGCTTCCATGTCCTGGCTATTATAAACAGTGCTGTGATGAACATTGGGGTACGTGTGTCTCTTTCAATTCTGGTTTCCTTGGTGGACACTACCTTTTAAATAATCCTTTCTAACCATAGTTTTCTATGCAATAAGCACCTTTACTGATTTAACTAATCTATAAAATAAGTTAGTAAAAATAAGATATCTAGATTATCAGATATTACCCCACCACCCAGAATTAACCTAGTAACAATGTTGTATATCCACCCAGATTTTTTTCCACAAATAATGAAATTATTCTGAATATGTACTTTTCTAATTGGATTTTTAAAAATCCAGTATATCCTAAATATACTTCCCATCTAAATAAATTCACTTCAAAAGCAGTAATGTTTAATATTTGTATATGTATCTATATATAATATACTAAAATTATAAACATATGTAGTAGAATTATAATAAACAAAGGAAAATAAACCCAAAACTCAGAAAAGTGGGTGTTTTTACAGGGTAGAGATTGGATTTGTGAAGGGTCTAGCCATGATTTTAAAGGTACAAATATTTTTCATTATTTTTTACATGATATATATAAATTTATGTATAAATATACTATTTCATAGTATAGATATACAAAAATTTATTCACAACAATCTTCTTCAAATAAGCATTTATAATTTTCTAATCTTTCACTAAACAAAATCCTAATGAATGTTTTTACAGTAAAAGTTAAAATACTTTTTTTTTTAACTCTAGGACAAATTTCTAGAAATAGAATTGTTGAGTCAAAGGGTTTGCACAATTTTAAGGCAATTAACACACTGCTGAACTGCCATTTAGGAAGATTATGTCACTCCCAGCAATTTATGAGTGTCCTTTTTACTCAGCTCTCACCAACACTGAGAATAACTTCAACAGTACATGAACCGAGAACTTCCAGATGTACAAGTTGGATTTAGAAAAGGCAGATGAAACAGGGACCAAATTGCCAACATCCGTTGGATCATAGGAAAAGCAAGAGTATTCCAGAAAAACATCTACTTCTGCTTCATTGACTACACTAAAGCCCTTGAGTGTGTGGATCACAGCAAACTGTGGAAAATACTTAAAAGACAAGGGAATACCAGACCATCTTACCTGCCTCCTGAGAAAACTGTATGCAGCTCAAGAAGAAACAGAACTGGACATGGAACAACAGACTGGTTCCAAATTGGGGAAGGAATACAACGAGGCTGTGTACTGTCACCCTGCTTGTTTAATTTGTATGCAGAGTACATGAGAAATGCCAGGCTGAATCAAGCACAAGCTGGAATCAAGATTGCTGAGAGAAGTATTAGTAACCTCAGGTATGCAGATGACACAGTGGCAGAAAGGAAGAGGAACTAAAGAGCTTCGTAATGAAGGTAAAAGAGGAGAGTGAAAAATCTGGCTGAAAACTCAACATTCAAAAAACTAAGATCACGGCATCTGGTCTTATCACTTCATGGCAAATAGATGGGGAAAATTGGAAACAATGACAGACTAGTTTCTTCGGCTCCATGAACTGCAGCACACCAGGCTTCCCTGTCTTTCACAATCTCCCTGAGTTTACTCAGACTCATGTCCCTTGAGTCAGTAATGCCATCCAATCATCTCATCCTCTGTTGTCCCCTTCTCTTCTTGCCTTCAATTTTCCCCAGCATCAGGGTCTTTTCCAGTGAGTTGGCTCTTCACATCAGGTGGCCAAAGTATTGGAGTTTCAGCATCAGACCTTCTAATGAATATTCAAGGCTGATTTCATTTAGGATTGACTGGTCTGATCTCCTTGCAGTCCAAGGGACTCTCAAGAGTCTTCTCCAGCACAATTCAAAAGCACCAGTTCTTTGGTGCTCAGCCTTCTTTATGGTCCAAATCTTATATCAACACATGATTACTGGAAAAACAATAGCTTTGACTATACACACTTTTGTTGGCAAAGTGATACCTCTGCTTCTTAATATGCTGTCTGTTTGTTACAGCTTTTCTTCCAAGGAGCAAGCGTCTTTTAATTTCATGGCTGCAGTTACTGTCTGCAGTGATTTTGGAGCTCAAGAAAATAAACTCTTGTCATTGTTTCCATTGTTTCCCCATCTATTTTGCCATGAAGTGATGGGACCAGATGCCACGATCTTCATTTTTTGAATGTTAAGCCAGCTTTTTCACTCTCCTCTTTACCTACATCAAAAGGCTCTTTAGTTCCTCTTCACTTGCTGCCATTAGAGTGGTATCATCAGCATATCTGAGGTGGTTGAAATTTCTCCCAGGAATCTTGATTTCAGTTAGTGCTTCATCCAGCCTGGCATTTTGCATGATGAACTCTGCACAAAATTTAAATAAGCAGGGTGACAATATACAGCCTTTTCATACTCCATTCCCAATTTTGAACCAGTCCCTATTACATGTCCGGTTCTGACTGTTGTTTCTTGACCCACACACAGGTTTCTCAGGAGACAGGTAAGGTGGTCTGGTATTCCCATCTCTAAGCAATTTCCATAGTTTGTTGTGATTCCCAAAGTCCAAGGCTTTAGTGTAGTCAGTGAAGCAGATGTTTTTCTAGAATTCCTTTGCTTTCTCTATTATCCAGTGAATGTTGGCAATTTGATCTCTGGTTCCTCTGCCTTTTCCAGATTCAGCTTGTACATCTGGAAGTCTTCAATTCATACACTGCCAAAGCCTAGCTTGAACGATTTTGAGCATAACCTTGCTAGCATGTGAAATGAGTGCAACTGTATGATAGTTTGAACATTTCTTGGCATTACCCTTCTTTGGCACTAGAATGAAAACTGACTTTTTCCAGTTTTCCAAATTTGCTGACATATTGAGTGCAACACTTTAACAGCATCATTTTTAAGAATTTTAAATAGTTCAGCTGCAATTCTGTAACCTCCACTAGGTTTGTTCGTAGTAATGCTTCCTAAGGCCCACTTGACTTCACAGTCCTTGCTGGTTTTAGGTGAGTAACCATACCATTGTGGTTACCCAGGTCATTAAGATCTTTCTTGTATAGTTCTGTATTTTCTTGCCACCTCTTCTTAATTTCTTCTGCTTCTGTTAGGTCCATACAATTTATTTTCTTTATTGTGCTCATCCTCGCATGAAATGTTCCCTTGATATCTCCAATGTTCTTGAAGAAATCTCTAGTCTTTTCTATTCTATTGTTTTCCTCTATTTCTTTGCCTTTAAGAAGGCCTTCTTATGTCTCCTTGCTATTTTCTGGAACTCAGCATTCAGTTGGGTATATCTGTCCCTTTTCCCCTTGCTTTTTGCTTCTCTTCATTCCTCTGCTACTTGTAAAGTCTCCTCCGACAACCACTTTGCCCTCTTGCATTTCTTTATTTTGGGGATGATTTTGATCACTGCCTCCTGTACAAGGTTATGAACCTCTGTCTATAGTTCTTTAGGCATTCTGTCTGCTAGGTCTAATCCCTTGAATCTATTAATATGTCTCCTCCACGGTATAATCATAAGAGATTTGATTTAGGTCATACCTGAATGGCTGGGTCGGGAAGATCTGCTGGAGAAGGGTTAGGCTACCTACTCCAGTATTCGTGGGCTTCCCTTGTGGCTCACTTGGTAAATAATCTGCCTGCAATGCAGGAGACCTAGGTTTGATCCCTGCGTTGGGAAGATCCTTTGGAGAAGGGAAAGGTTATCCACTCCAGTATTCTGGCCTGGAGAATTCCATGGACAGAGGAGCCTGGTGGGCTGCAGTCCATGGGGTGGGAAAGAGTCAGACACGACTGAGCGATTTTCACTTTCACTTTTTTCACTTTGAATGGCATAGTGGTTTTGCCTACTTTCTTTAGTTTGAGGCTGAGTTGTGCAATAAGAAGCTGATGATCTGAGCCACAGTGAGCTCCAGATCTTTTTTCTGCTGACTGAATAGAGGTGCTCCATCTTCAGCTGCAATCTCATTTAAGTATCAACCATCTGGTGATGTCCATGTGTAGAGTTGTCTCTTGGGTTGTTGGAAAAGGGGTGTTTGCTATAACCAGCATGTTCTCTTGACTAGTTCATTTTGCACTCCAAGGCCAAATTGCCCACTATTCCAGGTATCTCTTGACTTCCTACTTTCGCATTCCAGTCCCCTATGATGTAAAGGATATCTTTTTTGGGTGTTAGTTCTAGAAATTGTAGTGCTTCCCTGATAGCTCAATTGGCAAAGAGTCTGCCTGCAATCCAGGAGACCCCAATTTGATTCCTGGATTGGGAAGATCCTCTGGAGAAGGGATAGGCTACCCACTCCAGTATTCTTGGGCTTCCCTTGTGGCTCAGCTGGTAAAGAATCTGCCTACAATGCAGGAGGTCTGGGTTTGATCACTGGGTTGGGAAGATTCCCTGGAGAAGGGAAAAGCTACCCACTCCAGTATTCTGGCCTAGAGAATTCCATGGACACAGTCCATGGGGTTGCAAAGAGTTGGACACGACTAAGTGACTTTTACTTTCTAGAAAGTGTTGTAGGTCTTTATTGAACCAGTCTACTTCCGCTTCTTCGGCATCAGTGGTTGGGGCATAGAGTTGGATTACTGTGATGTTGAATGGTTTGCCACGTAAATGAACCTAGATCATTGTCACTTTTGAGGTTGCACCCAAGTACTGTATTTCGGACTCTTGTTGACTGTGAAGGCTACTCCATTTCTTCTAAGGGATTCTTGTCCACAGTAGTAAATATAAAGGTCATCTGATTTAAATTCACCCTTTCCTGTCCATTTAGTTCCCTCAGATGTTGATGTTCAATCTGATCATCTCCTGCTTGACCATGTCCAATTTACTTTGATTCATGGACCTATCATTCCATGTTCCTATGCAGTATTGTTCTTTTAAAAAATTTATTTTTGTCTGTACTGGGTCTTCAGCTCTGTGTGGGCTTTCTCTGAGTGTGAGGAGTGAGGGCTTCTCTGCTGCGCTTCACTTGTTGCAGAGCGTGGGCTGCAGGGCACACGGGCTCAGTAGCTGCAGCTCTGGAGCGTAGGCTCAATAGTTTTGGCCTATAAGCTTCATTGCTCCACAGCTTCTAGGATCTTCCTGGACCAGGGATCAAATCCTTGTCTCCTGCGTTGGCAGGGGGATTCTTTACCACTGAGCCACCAGTGTGCCTTGCAATATTGTTCTTTATAGCATCTGAATTTACTTTTTCCATCAAACACATCCACAACTGAGCGTCGTTTCCACTTTGGCCCAGCCACTTCATTCTTTCTGGATCTATTAGTAATTGCCCTCTGCTCTTCCCCAGTGGCATGTTAGACACCTTTTGATCTGGGGGGCTCATCTTCTGTTGTCATATCTTTTTGCCTTTTCATACTGCCATGGGGTTCTTAAGGCAAGAATACCGGAGTGGGTAGCCATTTCCTCCTCCAGTGGACTACGTATTGTCAGGACTCTTCACTGTGATCTGTCTGTCTTGAGTAGCCCTGCACGGCGAGGCTCATAGCTTCATTGAGTAACACAAGCCCCTTGGCCATGACAAGGCTGTGACCCATGAAGGGACAAGATAGTGTACTATGGCCATAAGGAAAGGCATGTAGACCGAGATAAAAAGACTAGAGAGCCCAGAAATAGATACATGCACAGAGTGCACTGATTACGCAAGAGCAGTGCAATTCTTTGGGGAAAGTTCACAGATGATAGTGGAACAACTAGATAGCCTTAGAAAATTAAATAAATAAATCTCAAATTTGTACATCACTCCATATATAAAAAGTATTTCAAGATTAATTATTCACCTAAAAGATAAAGTGTCTAGAAGAAATGGAAATACAATTTTACACCCTTGGAGCAGATAAAGATTTCTTAGAACATATGAAACACTAAACAAAAGTGTGATAAATTACACTTCAATTAAAAAGAAGTTCTGTACATTAAAACATATCATTAAGGAAACAAACAAATTCAAACTGGGGGAAAATATTTACCATACACATGTCTAACAAAGGATTTTTATTCATAATACACGAAGATCTTCCACAAATCAATAATAAAGAAATATATCCAATAAACATGTACAAAAGATTGAAACACTTTACAAAAAAGATATATGACTAACATGAACATGAAAAGGTGTTCAAAATAACTCTTCATGAGAGAAATAAAAATTGAAACCATGAGATAGCCTTCCGCATTCATTAGAATGCCCACAATCATAAAGGTTAAAAATACTAAATGCTAAGGGCCACTAAGAGTTCTCATATACTGCCTGTGGGAATAAAAACGATTACAACCATTTAAAAAACAACTACTTGGGGACTTCCCTGGTGGTCCAGTGGTTAGGACTCTACACTTCCACTGCAGTGGGCCTGGGTTCAATTCTTGCTCAGGGAACTGAGATCCTGCAAGCCACACAGCATGGCCAAATAAATAAAATAATAAAAAACAATAGTATCTTGACTGTATCTTTTAAAGTTAAATGTACATCAAATCTATAAATCCATTCTTCTGTATCTATCTAAAAGAAGTAAAACCATACATTCATAGAAATACTTGTACATGAATATTCATTGCACTGTTGTTCAAAACAATTAAAAAGTCAAAACAACTGAAATGTCCATCAGTGGAAGATGGATAGACAAAGTGTGGTATATTCGTACATGGCACATTACTTGGTAATTAAAAGGCAAACCTACAGATACATAATGTTTCATGGATGAATCTCAAAAATGTTATGATGAACAACAAAAGCTCCCTGAATTTTATTATACATAAATTGTATCTCAATAAAAAATTAACTTTATAAAACAAACTAAAAAATACTGCTGGTAGAAAACAAATTCTTTAACTCTAATAACACAGAAATTTTAAAAAAATATAATATCCTTGACCTAATTTATAGGCAAGGAAAAGAGGACAGTGTGAAAATGCTCGCAATATGATTAAGTGAAAACATTTTCATACATAATATATGTTGTTTACTCTTTAAATGGAAAGATAGCAAGGAAATAAATCATGTTATAGTTTACAAATCCTAGGATTTGTTCTAAAGTGATTTGTCATTTTTTTTTTTAGCTCCTTGACATCTGGACTCCCTTCCTATTCCTGTGAAATTTCAGCCTTCTGCTTCAGAAGCCCCAAATTCAGATACCCACTTTCATAAATTCCATTGCTGGATACTGGTAATGGGAATTTATCCCAGCAGCAGCTATGGCAGTAACTTCGGGAATTCATTCACAACTGTAGAAGGAGGGTCGTCTAGTAGCCAGTGTCAGCAGTGGGCAATGCCACTGCCAGGTGACTAAGAGGGGCAAGCCATTCGTTTGGTGTTTGGTAACAGTGGAAACAGTATTCCCACCAGCAACCTCTGCAGCATAATGTTAGCTTCGAAGCTACATGCTTTGCTTTATTCTTCCCATTTTTCTAGAGTTTTCTCCAGTGTTATAAATGATTCTGTGAACTACTCAGTACCCTTTCAACAAATTTCTTTTCTACCAAAATCATCCAGAGTTAAGAACTTCAATGGAAAAATAAAATAATAAAAGCACTCTAATACAAGTAATGAAATAATGCTCCTTCCAGATAATAAAAATTTTACAAATAAGTAGAAATTATTTCTTCTTCTTTAAAAAAACTCACTAAAAGTACCTTTTTAAAAATACCTTGGATTTCTTTCATACTTTTAAAGAAAAATGTTTTTCACAATGTTGTTTTAAAAGGGAAGACATTTTCAAAATATTCACTGGAAAAAAATTAAGACATCTCCCATAATAATGCACACAATGGATAGCTGAGATTCTAAAGGAATATCTTGAAATTAAGAAATTGTTAAACAGAAAAAAATACTCTCATAGCTAACTTTCTAAGAAGTATGTGTCTGTGGCTGATGTACTTAAGGGATAAGTTTGATAAGACACTGTCATCATTTGTGTCACTTTAGAAGCTTGGCAACATGCCAAACATTTCCTTATCAACTGTGAATTTATCAACCATCGATTTTGTTGACTTTTTTTATATCTACTAAAATCTCCACATATATAAACTATTTAGTTAATGAATTTCATAAATTTACTATTTGCTATGTGAATTGGTACTTTTATTTTTTGAATAAATAAATCTGTTTTCTGTAAAACATCTTTTGAAGAAATGATATATAGACCCATAATTTTCCTATCAAAATTTAAAAAAAATTTTTGTATCTATTTTCATCAGTCCAAACAAAAAACCTTTTTTGTTGTTGTTGTTGTCGTTCTTTTTATTTTTGCCTATTAATCCTTTGCATCTTCCATTCTTATATGTTTATAGCCCTCCCCCGACTGGCATCCCTTCTGTGCTTAAAATATTCTTGAAAAATACAGTTGTTTCACAGAGAAGATGTACACATTCCCTAAAATGTAATGTAATTTCATTGTTTCTTATCTTGCCCTCATGAAGCTGACATCTTAGTGAAGATAAATGACAAGTTCACACATAAAATAAGACAGTAAATTTCAGGTAATCATAAATGTAATAATGGAAAAACAGGGTGATGCAGTCATGTCTGAGTTACTTTACAAAAGTAATCTCTTCTGAGAACATGTTATTTGATCTGAGACTTGAAGTATGTAAAAGATACTGTTGTGAAGAGCATGCAGATGAAGAAAGCACAGGCTCTGAGACAAGAACAAGCTCGACCTGAGACAGAAGAGAAAGCTGCAGTGTCTGAAGCACAAGGAGCCAGAGAAACCTGGTCATGGCTGAGGCAAGAAAGAAGCACAGACTGGGTCAGAATGACAAAAAGTTAGGGAAATTAGTTTAGAGATCATCTCACTCCATGTAAGATATGATGGTTTAGAGAAGAGCAATGGGACTACAGATTTAAGCTTGTGGAGCCAGAGAAGCCCAGAGACAAAAAAGTTTCAAGAAATGTCAAAAATGAGGTTTCAGTCAATCATCTCAAGTGTTACAGAGATACATGAGGACAGGAAAGGGGATATTGGACTTGACAACTTAGAAGGTGTCAGTGACAGAAGACGGACTGAGGTCATTGAAGAATGAATGGAAGTTTTTGGTTAAGAATACCAGATTGGATCCTCATTCTCTTTTGGTTCCTTCCAAAATCCCTTGAAAATGACATTAAAAAGACAGAGAAAATTCATAGGAAGAGTTTCGATGATGAAATTTTGGAGTTTGGAATGCAAGCCAGTTCATAGTAACGGTCAGCCGAATGAAGGAAGATTAATTCAAAGCTAGCAGTGGAGAGAGAGCAGATCAGTAATCCATTTTGTACTGTGAGACCACTGAAATACTAATAAAGAAGCTGGTGGTCCTTGATGCCTCTGGAAGTGAGGTTTAGAGAAAGCGGAGTCGAAAGAGGAAGACTAGCTAAAAGTCTATCTGCCTGTCAGACCCCTGGATCCTCTCCTGGCCTCAAGCAGAAGCCTAGATATTCACTCACTGGAGAAGGTAAAAACCAGAGAGGGTCTCTCAAACAGGAAACACAAAGCACATTTGAGGGCGGGAATCCTACAATGAAAACACAGCCCCAGCCTTCTTCTCCCAATGACATTTCAGTCTATTCCCTCCAGGAAGGTGGCCAGAAGCTTCTTCTCTTGGGATCTAAACAGTCATTTTTTTCACACTGCAAGAGCCCCAATGCTGCTAAGTCGCTTCAGTCGTGTCCGACTCTGTGAGATCCCAGAGACGGCAGCCCCCACCAGGCTCCCCCAATCCTGGGATTCTCCAGGCAAGAACACTGGAGTGGGTTGCCATTTCCTTCTCCAATGCATAAAAGTGAAAAGTGAAAGTGAAGTCGCTCAGTTGTGTCCAACTCTTCGCGACCCCATGGACTGCAGCCTACCAGGCTCCTCCATCCATGGGATTTTCCAGGCAAGAGTACTGGAGTGGGGTGCCATCGCCTTCTCCAGGAGCCCCAATAAGGTCATCTAATAGGAAAGACTACAGCCAACAAGCCCTCCCCATACTGGTGAATTTTCCATTAAGTATTCAATGATCCTCTGTTAAAGAAGCATCAGACATTTAAGGAAAGTAGCCATTATGAAACACAGAAAGCTCAGAGGAAACTGTCAATGCAGTAGATGTAAACACGAAAATTTTAAATCTATGAATATTCTTAGAAAAACAAATGAAAAATTATATTCAGGAATTAACAGAGTGATATACAAGAAACATTAAAAGAATGTGAATTGGTTTATGAGAATTATGCAACATCTTTTCTGCATAACCACACTAAAAATGCACCATCTGAGGATATTTTGCTTTCTTTAGGTCAATTGTGATGCAATTTAATTTTCGTTTTCTCTTTTCTAATTCTTATCCACACATAACTTGGCAGTGTTTTTTTAAAAAATAATTTGACTTTTTCTAGTTTCTTCAAAGCATTCAACTTTATTGTCTCAAAAATTGAAGCTCCTATCTTTTTGTACTTATATTTTAATGGTTTACATAGCATTTAACTAAATTGTCTATCAAAAGTAAGGCCACATCTCTGTCAATGTAGGAACTTAAAACTTGATCGTCACAGTCAGTTGTAGCAATAGGCAATTTTAGTGTACTGTTTATTTTCTGCTATGGTTAATCGTATGGTCATGTCATGGCTTTACACCCATCAGACTGACCTGAGCGGGTTTAGTGCCTCTGGAATAAAGGGAACGTACTGGGTCTTCTGCAGCCACTACCTCATCTCCACGGTAGTTTCAAGTTGACCAGAAGTTCCACAGTTTCACACTTGAGTGCATCCAACTCTCTCAGATAGATGATAAGAAGTCTCCAGAAATAATTTCCTGCTAGCATTGTTTCAGAATTCAGATTTTAAAAGATGCTATCCTCTCTCTTAAAGACAAATTCCTAATGAAATGAATTATATGACACTTGAGTAACAGCCTGAGGCTCCCAAATCAGGTAGAAAGGACTCTCCCTTTGAATGCATTTAATGAAATTATATTAAAGTAAACCTAATCTAAACAGATTTTTGGTTGGGTCTTAACATGATGATATATGACTGATACACAGAGGGAGCTCAGATTTGTGTTTTTTTAATGGGTTTTACTTAAGCTCATAATTTATAAAGTCCCTTTGGGGATTTGTTTGATTTTGTGAGATACAATGAGCTCCAAGAGCAATCTGTGCTCCTGGATGTTTACTCTGGAGTTAACAGACTGAGAAACAGAAATAGACATGTATGTGGGCTCTAGTGTATATCTCACAATACATATTAGTATTAGAAAAAGTCATAGTTTTTAAAGTATTAAAGTATTTAGTAAAGCATTACTTTTTATTACGTAAAGTCATACTTTTTAAAGTCTTAAAGAACTATTTTAAAGTAAAATAAAGTAATATTTTAAAGTAAAGTACTTATTTAAGTAAAGAAAAATTCACTATGAATAGTGAACAGTCATCTGCATCACAGCATATAACATTATAATGTCACGAACTGTGCTATTTCAAAATTATCTGTCTTTCTGCTGTATAAGACCTAAGCTTAAAGGCAATATGCCTACCATAACTTCTGACACAAAGTTAGGCCCACAATAAATATCAGTTGAATTAAAATAAAAATTGGCATTGTAATAAAGAATGCAGAGTTGTTTTTTTTTTTTAATGTAAGTTCAAAGTACAATGAGAAGATGGGGCTAATAACTGTAAAATATTCTCTTATGCACAATTGAAGCCAGGTTAAAAACTGAACCCAACCATATTTTACTTCTTCAATAAGAATAGAAGGGCCTATATATAAAATTACCAAAAAGAAAAATTGTTAAGTCTTCCAAGTAAGCATCACACACCAAATAGTTATCATATACTCAAGGAAAGTTATCAGAAATTAGTAAAAATGTCTCTAAATATCTAACACAGAATCTTCTCCATTTCCCATTTTTATGCCATTGCTATTATTAAGTTTTTTTCCCTTAAGAATATCTGATGACTCTGCAATTGATGCTTAGAAATTTAGTATACAAAATTCATGCTTCCCCTATTATCAATTATATATTTTATCCAGCAAATAAATAAATTGAAATCAAATCCTTTATAATATTGATAAAATTGGTTTTATTGTATTTTCCATAGATAGAAATAAGGTTTTTGGTGAAAATTTTCATTGCAAAGACAATCTACAATTGAATCGGTAACAAACAAAATTTAACTTTAAATGAGTCAAGTATTCTGCATCTGAAACTCAATTTCATAAACATTCAAGATTAGTGAATTTTGGTAGGAAAAAAAGACTAACAGTAAGGAAAAAGACACCTTTTTAACATAGAGCAACTTAGAGGGTTTTTTTTTTTTTTTAATTTCTTTGGGAAAACACACAGTATAGTTACTTTTTAAAAAGTCTTTTAAGGAAGACTTCAGTGTTTCAAGTCAAGTAGACTTCAGACTAAAAAATATTTTTAAGTTTGCCAAGAAACTGAAGTGTTAAAAATAGTCTTCTCCTTATTTATTTAATTTCATGTTTAAGGAAACATTTGACAGATAAGTTAACAAAATGCAAAAAAAAAATGTTTACCTGCATTTTTATATAATAAATTCTAGATCTATAAAAAATTTCCTGGTTTTACACAAAGGCCAACTTTTGACCTTCATTGATCCATTTCTATGTTAAAAAAATACAGTATCAAATCTTTCTCCCTCCCCCCCAAAAAACTAGAATATTTTAAATTGTGAGTGTGTGAATGTAACTATGCATATTCTCAAGTGTACAAAGCACACAAACATCACTTTACTGGAAAAATTATTTTCATCACACTGTAAACTTCTCTTCCTCTACATCTGGACATTTCAAAATAGTCTTTGGTATTACTAGTTATTGTGCTTTGAAATGGAAACTTAAGGGATTTCTGTAGCAGTGCTACATAGACATTTTAAGATATAAATAAGAAAAAAATGCACTTGGAATAAGTTACAATTAGCTGCTTTTGCATAATTTTCAAAAACTACAGTGTATGCCTAGTCACAGTTTTATGAGAAAGAATATCTCCTTTTTCAACTCCTTAATTTTAAGGAACACTTAATCATTTTGGTTAAAAATCCATTTTTGGAGTGAGTCTGATGGATTGCATGACACTAAGCTTGGATGCTCTCCACTTGCTGAAAGGCACATTTTAAAGAATGGATTATACAGAAGTTGGTCCTAGAATAAAAAGAAATAAAACAGACATTAAGTTTCAAGACTCAGAGTTAACTGAGAAACATAAAAAACACTTCAAGGTCTCATGGAAGCTTAAGGTAGACTAAACAGAATAAATATATACCATTCCTAACTTTTCATCTTTCTAAGATCTACTATATCTGATTAAATCTTGTTGGTTTTTGGTGTAGGCAATGCAATTTATGCCACCGATGTTTGATTCAAAGAAGGTGCTATATAAATGTTCTAATATTACACAAAACAATGTGCAGGTAAGAATTGCAAGATTCCAGCTAAGCTTTAAAACATATGCTTAAAAACAGGGGAAAAAAACCCACCTTTCACGTATTCCCTCAAATCTAGATTCATGAAAAAATATAAAAATTGGAAAGGAAAGTATCAGTTTAGGTATGAAAGGTATGACTGTCACAGGAAACATTATAAGAAACTCCAGAAAAACAAATACAACTATTATTAATAATCCACAGAAAGTTGATCTGCATAAATCATGCTCTAAGACATTTTACAACCATTCTGCTCTAAGAGTATTTAATTCATTGATACCTTCTTTCTTAACATAAGGCAGAGATACATAATGACAAACAAAGACAGAGAAATTCTGGTGGATAACATTAATGTACTGTTTCGTGTATTTTCCCAGATAAGCAATAGGGCTACTCAGAATAATTATATAAAGGGGTGAATTAACTGCACTGAGGTACCTTCTGGATCTCCCATATCTGTTCTCCAGTGGCAACTGTTTTGCGACCTTTGTAGGCACATGCCTTTAGCTGAACAACACCTTGTGCAGCATGAAGACACAATTCCTTTTGGATGTTATGCCGAATTTCATGTTGGGCAGAATATTCAAAGTACTGTGAAAGGAAGAATGCTGTTATTGACAAAAGCACCCTATATCCTCAGTTGCAAAACTGTCATCAAAAAAAAAAAAATCAGCAACTCACTGAACAATAGGTATCATAATTACAAACTGAGTTTGGGGAACAGAAAAGATTATATACTTTCTCCAGCCTATCACCAATAGTTACTTAATTAAGAAGGTACTATCTTCCTCCCCATGTCAGAAATTGGATGCTATCAGGTAAGATGGAGGCTAGAACAGGTATGCCATAGAAAAGAGCCTGGAAACTTTTAGCAAGCCCATCATTCCTTTTTCTCCCCACAAGTGTTCCTTCCCTCTTATTCATCTCAATTAATACTACTTTCACTTAAACTAGTAGTAGTATTTAAACATGGTACTCTTGGGAATTCACTGATGGTCCAGTGGAATTCCCTGGTGGTCCAGTGGTTAGGCACTTTCACTGCAGTGGCCCAGGTTAAGTCCCTGGCTGGGGAATTAAGATCCTGCAACCCTCATGCCATGGACAAAAAAAAAAGGAGGGGATGCAGTTTTTCGTGCCTCAGTTCCCTTGCCTGTAAAAGGTAATTTAATAGCTCCTAGGTGGCGCTAATGGCAAAGAACTCACCTGCCAATGCAGGAGAGGTAAGAGACATGGTTCTGTTTCTGGGTCTGGAAAGGGCATGGCAAGTATTCTTGCCTGGAGAATCCCACGGACAGAGGAGTCTGGTGGGCTATACAGTCCATAGGGTCATAAATAGTTGGACACGACTAAAACTGCTTAGCACACAAGTGCACACGTAGGGTTATGACTATAAATGGGTTAATATGTGTAAAACATTTAGACCAGTAACTGGATGTGGTAAGCATTCAACTCATTTTTGGCTATTGTTACTATTATTGATGCTTCTCTCTCTCCACATATCCAGTTAACTAGCTCCCTAGTCTTCCTGAATCTTCCTCTCAGATGCTGCCATCCTACCCACCCTTACTTTCACACCCGCATTTTTCTTGTTCAGGAACTCAAAATCTCTGCTGCAACACCTCCACCTGCACCTCCAACTTCCACTCCTACAACACAGTCCAGTCTTGCTGCCAGTTTGTCTTTTGTAACATAGATTTGATCCCTCATGTTCCCTGCTTCAGTGAATCACTACTGTTGCTAAGATAAAGCCCATACTTCTCAACTGGCATGTGAAATCTTCCACTTCCAATCTTGCATCAACCATCGTCCCGGTTATACACTGTTCCTTTCACACAATCCTACCACAGCAGGACATGTGTATCCACAGCTCCAAGACTTTGCTTTACGGTGCTCTCCCTGGAACACCTCCCTGGATGCTTTTCTGTCTAACTAACTCCCTTTGACGCTTCAAAAGTCAACTCCAATATTACCTTCCTGCTTTAGATTTCCCTGAACTTGTCCTGTGCACAAACTTACACTCTCCTCAGGGTTCCCAGAGTCATCAGAGACAACTTCCACAGCACTCTATTAGAATTATGGTGTAGCTAGCTGACTTCACTGTAGACCAAAGTCAGGCAGTGTATCTAGTAATGACATCCATTATAAATCAAATATTTCATAATGTTGACATTCCAAAGAGAAAATGAGTGAACATAATTGATTTTCAATAGGGAAGTAATTAGTCTTAGCACTAATATTTATTGAGCCCTTATTATGTGCTAGGCAGGGACTGTTCTAAACCCTTTACGTGTATTAGAGTAGGCACTCCACAAACATTAGCTGAATTAATCTTGAGTTCCCCTGGCCTTAGCCTCATGCTTAATTTATCTCCTTCCACAAATATAATATCAGTCATTTTTATAACTGATAGCTCTTCAGATGGAGACTGAAAGCTCTTCAGATGGAGACTAAAAGCTCTTCAGATGGAAAGAAAGAAGACTTTCTTTCTTCAGATTGAAAGAAAATGGGTTTAGATCAGGAAAACAACATTCTGTCTGTGCTTTAAAAAGGATAAACTTTAGGACCTCAAAGATGATGAGAAAGGCTGACCAGTACTTTACTTCACTAGTAATATTTTTTAAAAAAACATTAAAAGGGAAGTTATAAGGAATGGAAAATAGTTGAAGATACTTAGCCAAAGAGTATGTAATTAGCTAGCTGAGAACACTGGACAGACTTTAACTTAGAACCAGGACAAAAGCACAAGAAGAGAAAGGGGAAGAAGCTAGGCCTTGGGTAACAAAGCAGTAATGGATTAACCTGCACTCTGCACTACACCAGTATTTAGTCAATTTAGTCACATAATCAAAATACTTATTTTTTACTTGGCATATTCAAATACCGTTGCAATGGAATTTTCTGCTACAAAAAAATATCATTATCTGTCAAGAGAGTAGAAGGAAGCCTGAGGAAATGACCAAGTTAGATGATATCTCAGAAACATCTACCACTCAAGGAACCCCAATTCCTAAACTAGTTTAAATGCAGTGCTTGACTGAAAATAACATTTAAAGGAAATAAATCAAAATAAAATCAGTGGCCATGTCAGGGCAATAGAAGCCAGAGTTATCTTCTTAAAATATAAACCAGGAAATAGTATTCTTCCACTCAAAATCCTCAGGTGGCTTCTGTCACACTTGGGATTAAATCCATGATCTTAACGTGGCCAGCAAAGTCCTATACGACCAGGCCCTTAATCCATGTCTCTGACCTCATTTTCCACCCTCTTTCCCTGGACCAGTCTACTCCAGCCACACTGGCTTCGTGCCCGCTTCATTTACCTGCCACTGGGCTGCTGGCTTTGGGTCCCTCTGCCAAGATGCTCTCTTCCTAAGACACGGTTCCTCTCCCAACTCCTTCAGGCCTCCAGGCTAAGGTCACCTTCTCAAAGAGGTCTTCCTGAACCTCCAAAAATAACTAACCACCCCCCACACACATTATTTCCCTACCCTATTTTATTTTTATTTATACCTAAAATTACATATTTATTTTTTCCTTTCCTTTTAGAATACAAGCTTCACGAGACAGAGACTTGGTCTTCTTCACTACTATAAGGGAGTGAGTTACATTATCGACTGTCAAACAAATACTTGTTGAAAGAATATGTGAATTATTTAACCACTCCAAAATTTCTAAAAGATGCCCCCATGATATTTATAATTTAAAAATTATTTTAGAGACAGAACTATAAAAATATCTGTATGGCAATGACAGGAGAAAAACAGAACATCATATAAAATATATCTTCAATTTTTATGGTAAAATAGATGTAATGCTATAGAAAGCCTGAAATAAATTTATAAATATTTACACTTAGTGGTAAAGAACCCGCCTACCAATGCAGGAGACTTAAGAGACGCGGGTTGATCACCAGATTGGGAAGGTACCCTGAAGAAGGAAATGGCAACCCACTTCAATATTCTCGCCTGGAAAATTCCATGGATACAGGAGCCTGGCAGCTACAATCCATGGGGTTGCAAAACAGTCAGACACAACTGAGTACGCACACATACATTTAATGGTAAGGTTTTTACAAATGAGGAAATATTTCTCATTGCTCCAAACCCTAATTTTTACTTGGATAGTCCCGTGTTATTTCCAAAAGAAGGCAACTATTTGTATAATTATTTTTTCTTTTAAAATATGGTGTGTAGGGAAATTTCCAAATAGGAAGATATATACTCATACATCTGTGTATATGTATATACATGTAAGTCTGTATATATCTGTGTGTATCTCTATCCTATTTCAGAACTATATCTAACCATCAAGCAATGGATCCTATTCACTACCTATAGCTTTTGGGCATCAGCATCATCTATCTTCAGCAAGCAGACTGACTGGTTTGGATGAGTAAGCAACTGGAACTGGATTAAACTGAGGCTAAGTAGAAAAAAACATGGGAGTATACGGACCAGGAGATAAACTGGCCCTTTCTTCTTAAAACTGATATCATCAAAGTTCCATGCTGTTAACACAGGGCATCTTGAGTATTCATTAATAATACCATGAAAATCCTCTATGCACATCTTGGACTCTATACCAAAACACCTGCAATCCTGCCCTCCCCCAAAAGACACACTAGCTCCTCTCCTTAGGACAATGTTCTCACTCCCACCAGCTATTTCACTAACTCTTATGTGTACCTTTCAAAAAATGTCCCCAAATGTCACTTTTCCCAGGCAAATGTATGGGCACCCTAATTCAGATGCCCTCCTCCATACCCCCAGAGTACTCTGAAAGTTTTATCCCAGACCTTACCATCCTGACTGTAAATGCCAGTTTTGAAACAGCAATTTCCTGAAGGAGCTGAAATCTAAATTGCTTGAACTCAGCAGCGTACCTGGTATGCAGGGGTCACTTAGTGAATTTGTTGAATTAACAACGGAGAGAAAGAGTCTAATCTTCCAGGAATTAACTTGTAAAAGGCAAGAAAAGGAAGCTAAAACCTGGAAATAATATTTTAATATGTTCTCTATCCATAGTGACATATGATATTTTAGTCTTAATTAGTAAAACAGCAAAAGGGCAGTAACAAGCAAAGATGTCACCAATCAAGGAGAATCAAGAACATACATATTTTTGAAAAAATCTGTTGAGATAATATTGTGGCCCACAAAAGTACAGTATGAACATGATGTTATTTGCTGTCTAATCCAGTTAAATATAGCCTTTATGTATAATTTAGCAAAATCACCATGCTAATAGCCAGGCAACCTTAAAGGTTCACACAGAAGATCCCGTTTTTGTTTTTATTTCAGATGGCATTATTCTATTATATTCTCATTTACCTTTCTACTGAATGGGTAAGCAACCTCAAACTGTTTCCAGAGGTAGAGTGAAAATCAAAATAAAGTACCCTGCAACTTCAATATTAACTGTCTAACTTACTCTAAAAGTATTTCACATACCAGTTTACCTGAACATGAAATTGATGTATGGGTTCTGAAAGACATGCAAGAACTTACTTGTGGTTGCAGGTACTAAAGAGAAGGCAGGATTTTTTGTGCAGTGCTCACCTGATTTCCTCCAAGTCCATGACACGTGTACAGAATCAGTGGTTTGCCTCCTTGGTTATTCTCTCCAACATCCAGACATAGAGGCTGACCAACACTTTTAATCTAAAGGGAAATTTTCAAGTTATAAAATTTTTTAAAAAATCTACGTGGTTTATATATTTTCTCAACTAACTTCTGAAAGTAATGTTAACGTAAAAATCTCAAAAGCAATAAACCAGAAAGTATTACAGCAATTTTTCTTGAACCACATAAATATTGGTGGCAAAGAGTACACCAAGTAAAAAGGAACAGGAAAATACTCACATATCCAGATATAACAGGATTAAGGTCTGGCACATACACTTCTGGATAAATATTATTCAGATACCACGTAAAATTTTTACACTGAAGGCGGTGCTTTATTTCAAATCTTTTTGAAAGATCACCAAATGATTTCTGGAGGAAGATGAGAAGTGAAGGGGAATGCTTAATTAAAACAGCACTGATGAAGTACTTCAAATGCTATTATTTGTATTTACATTTAGGTCTTTAAAAAAAAAAATTCTGGGCCAAAATGTAATACGCAATTTAACTACAGTCACCATTCGTTCAGGCAACAAGTATGCCTGGCTGCTCACTTCTGGCTTCAAAGAGAATCAAGGACCACTGCAGTGCTGACCTTGTGCTACTGTATTCTTCCTTTGTGCCACAAACCCCTTTCACGGGACAGAGGTCCTAAATGAAATGCTGAAGGCAAAAACTGGCAGTGGGGACATTCAAAACGCATCCTAGTTTATACACTAAAGTGGTCTATGAAGTGAGGCGTGAGAAACAGCGCCAATGTACAGTGTAATTCATATCTCTTCTCCAGTCAAGACCACAAAGATAATAATTTTTATACTTTAGGAATATTTTTTTCTAATTTTAAGGGTGCCGCTTACTCCTAACAATATTTCCTAATCGTATCCTAACAATAACAATGTTTTAGTAGAAAAAGTCAAGTTTTTAATCAACTATATTTTATTTCCCTTTATCTTATTTAAAAAGGAATAAGAAAATATTTTTTAAAAGCACTTCTAAGTTGAAAAGGTATCTGAGGTAGGCAAAATTTTAAAGAAAAATTATGAGTACCTAGATATGTGTAAAAGTAAATACTCTAGCTTATTAGTTCAACTAACAAAAATATTTTCTGTGCCAACTTCAATGTTTTGAACCCAGGGGTCTTAGCAAAAGGTAGGACACTCTAAAGGATTTCTGGGTAGCTTATATATTTTATCATGTAGGTCTATTTTGCCCTAGATAAAAATGGGTTTTCTGGGTCACTTGCCACTTTGTGGGTGACAAGAAATCATAAGCTGTAGTAGTATCCACTCGCCTGCTTAACCAAGTACCTTATACAGTATACAAACTACCCCATTTGTGTCGGTGGCCCTGGATGAAGGGCTAGCAATCCAGTCCAGCAGTGCTCTGATTTTGCTTGGTACTGACATGTTATAGGGAGATACCAGAGACCAGAGAAAAAGACAAATGAGGTAACCAGACCTTTATGACATCTGAGGTGTTGATGCCCTTTAATCCCAATATATACTTCCTTACAAACTGGCATGGTTTCTTACAAAGAATTGGATGCCATTTACCAAAGCATGTCCTTAAACTGTCTAGTTTAGTTACCACATCCAACATTGAAACTGTTGGGACTCAATTCTAAGGCAAGATGATTCTACAGAGCTTTTATCTAGGACAGGTCAATAACAACCACAGTGCCATGCATTTGTTAGTACTTATTTCACAGCTGTTTTGGGAGACAGGTAAGTATTTTATATCAAGACAGGGAAGGAGAGAGAAGAAATGTGGTGGAGCATACACTCCATGTCTGGCCAACCTGCCAATCACCCTATAAAGTACCATGACCATTTTATAGTCTCAGGGGGCTTTGCCAAAGTCACGCTTCCGGAAAGTAGTGGAGCCAGAACTGGAAACAAAAAAGCTTGAACTCTTGGTTCATTCTGTCACATCTGACACTGTCTCTCTAATTCAAAATGCCACTTAGCACCTTGATTCAGGAGTTAATCACATCACCTAAAACCAGCTGAAAGCAGTTCTACTTAATCTTATTTTCATTAAGTAAAATATTGAACCAAAGCAGTCACAAAAACTAAATATCTTTCATGTTAAAAAAAAAAAAAGTAACATCAAATAGAATGCCTCAATTTAAAAAATTATTTATTTTTAGTTGGAAGAAATAGCTTTACAATATTGCATTGGTTTCTGCTGTATATTGCCTCAGGTTTTAAATTCAGTTTACTTGACTTAAAAAAAAAAGAGAATAGAGAGAGAAAACTGGCACCAGTTAGTTATATATTTTTGAGTTAAAAAGACAAGCTTCAAAAATAATTTCCTAAAAAATGTTTTATACTTGAGTTGACTCAAACAAGTCCAAGGACATGTGAACTTGCTGTGGATTTTTACTGTTAATTGTTAGTTCTAACTTACTTGTTTAACAATTTTTGCTGCATCTGTGTTTCTCCTATAAAATATTTCCTTGTATTCATCCATCCAGACTTCTGCAAGGCGAACTTGGTTGCGAGCAATCACCTGAGTGCCTTTTGGGAAGGTATGAGGGCTTTTGCTGCGAAAAACATGTCCAACAACAGAGCAAGGCATAATCTCCAACTGCCCACCACATTGCCATACCTGATAATTAATGATATTTGTTTAAATTTACAGTATTTTAGAAAAATCAAAGTGTTGCTTTTAAGTTCACCTTTAAGATACTAATAAAAACAAGAGATTTATTACAGCTTTACAAACAGCTTTCTCTGTTCTCTCTCTTTACAGCTTTCTCTGTTCCCTGCCAATTCAACTTAAGTTCTTAAAGAACTATCATTAGGCAGTACAGACACTAGAGACAAAAAAAGTAAACATATTTTCAGAAATTACCTCAACAGAATAGTGATTTCAGATCGCTCATAAAAATAAATTCTGAAATTTCTTTTTTTTTTTTGGTCAAAAATTATGCAAGTTCTCTAGTATTCACAGAAGACCAATGGTTCTTCTGCATTTGACTTCCACAGCAGATTTGGAGTAAGTGGGCCCAAACTCTACCTCTTGTACATTCAATTTTGTGATCAAGAAAACGATTGCAGACAGTCATTTTTCTAAAACACAACCTATTAAACTTTGTCATTATATATATTAAAAAATATCATGCCATTTAAAAGGGTCAAAAAAACTTATTTGCTTTAACTCTAAATAAAATGGCAAATTGCTAAATCAGTACCTGCTCACTTAGATGTCTTGACAATCTGTTCTGCCATAAATGAAAAATCTAAACGTCATGTTTAATAGTATGTGCTAATATTAGGTCAGTGATCACATTCTCTCTTTTAAGCAAGTGAGAAAGCTTAGTGATGTGTTCAGTTCAACTATGCTTGAGATTCAACATGTGCTGGGGGCTGGGAATACTCAAATGAATAAAACAAGACCCCAGCCCTTAGGCAAATTCCAGCCTAAGTGATGAGAAATGAATGACAAAGCTATTGAAGAAAATGAACTCATGAAATCAAATACATACATGTAGAGATCTAAAACCTTTATTTCTCATATTAACTTTTAATATGTATGGGAAAAAAGCTCATTTAATCCAAAGAGTTAAATTCAATGTTCTTTAAAATTATATGTAAATGTTTTTCCATTCTGACTCCCTTGATAGTCAACCAATTTCCTGAAGCACTAGATTTAATTATATTTATCTTGGCTGGAATTCAGTAGCTACAAGTGCATTAATTGGTGTTAGTGACTGGACACAAGCGTTTAACTGATTCCTCTTGTTATACTGGCAGCAATGAATAAATATATTAAGCTACATTTTAAAAGAAAATACGTTGATTCTAAAATTTCTAACAATTTAAGAAAGCACAAAAAGTAAAGACTACATACATCTATGATAATCTGTATCAGCCATCTAGAAATATATGTTCTATTGTTTAGTATGTGAACTATATTTATAAACTTACTCTGAAAGACATTTCTATATTTTCACCTCCCCAAATTTCCATTTCTTCATCATAAGTTCCAATATATTCAAAATAGTCTTTTGATATGGAAAAAAGGCCTCCTGCAAAAGTGGGTGTTCTGAAAAATAATCCATTGTCAAACTTTGTTATACAACCAAACAAGAAAAAAAGAACTATTTTAAGAGCAACTGAATTAAATTTACAAATAAAGAGAGATCATAATTTCAAGGCTTTATACAGATTAATAAAAAACTAAAAATGCAATCTTCAAAGTCAAGTTCTGGGGGATGGGGAGGAACTATGGTAAGTATCCTTCCCTAGCAGAGCAAAATTATTTTGTCTTTTAACTAAACTTAAAGATTCTTAAGTAATGATTATAAGGAAGACATAGTTAGAGCTCACTTAATTTTACCTCCTACTAGGTAACATTGTGTATAAGCAAGTCCATAAGTAAAGTACTTTTTTATT
This sequence comes from Ovis canadensis, assembly GCF_042477335.2. Taxonomy (NCBI): domain Eukaryota; kingdom Metazoa; phylum Chordata; class Mammalia; order Artiodactyla; family Bovidae; genus Ovis; species Ovis canadensis. The sequence continues at coordinate 149,200,541 of NC_091246.1, read as the reverse complement.
CCTTCCATACAGAATATTCTTCGTTTTTGTTAGTGTGAATCACCTTGGTGGAAATTACTGTAAAAAATACAAAGAATGCATAGACATTCAAACAACTGACTATATATAAGACTTTGAGAACAGTCGTCTTACTTGATTGGATATGTCTCATCCTTCCTTCTTTGCTTCTCATGATCGGGAAGTGTTTCCCAGCCAAATGAAAGGCTCCAGTCAAAATTCCCACGGTTATGGTTACTTCCATAAGGAGAAGGTTTGTTGAATTCAAATGTGTTCAGATCTATGGATGCAATATCTGGGCTCACGACAGCAGTATAGTTCTCAGCTATTCTGGCCAACAAAGGTTCTAACCAACCATAGAAACACTCACCTGGAAAGAACACAACTTTAATTAATTAAAAAAAATCACTCCAGGTTTGTTTTTCTTTTTCGTACTTTGGAAGAGAGTTTGCAGAGAAATGAGAATATCTAAGTCATTATTATTATTATTTTGAACATTTATATAAGGGAGATTTCTTAAAGGTTTCTTGTAATGAGATAAGGGCAGGATAAAAAAAAAAAAAAAGAACAGGCAAGATTAAGCATAGCTAAGGAGAGACATTACTTTGCCAACTAAGGTCCGTCTAGTCAAGGCTATGGTTTTTCCAGTAGTCGTGTATGGATGTGAGAGTTGGACTGTGAAGAAGGCTGAGCGACGAAGAACTGATGCTTTTGAACTGTGGTGTTGGAGAAGGCTCTTGAGAGTCCCTTGGACTGCAAGGAGATCCAACCAGTCCATCTTAAAGGACATCAGTCCTTTGGAAGGACTGATGTTGAAGTTGAAACTCCAGTACTTTGGCCACCTCATGCGAAGAGTTGACTCATTGGAAAAGACCCTGATGCTGGGAGGGATTGGGGGCAGGAGGAGAAGGGGACGACCGAGGATGGGATGGCTGGATGGCATCACTCGATGGATGTGAATCTGAGTGAACTCCGGGAGTTGGTGATGGACAGGGAGGCCTGGCGTGCTGCAATTCATGGGGTCGCAAGGAGTCGGACACGACTGAGAGACTGAACTGAACTGAAGAAGTGATTTTGGTGGGGAGGGAGTGACATTTTTTTAACTTAGAATGGAAGTAAAATAATACTGATATATTTAAGTTTCACATTGTGTATTTCTCTTTAAAATGGACTATGAATCAAGGGTGACTTTTTCGTACCACCTAGCTCCAAAAATATTCTGATTTACTTAAACTTGTCTCCCTGAGTAAGGTATAGAAACGGAAATCTTCATCTCTCTGACAAGGTTGTCGGAGAAAATAAGTAAAGGAATCAGAATATTCTGATTTTAGCAATTGGAAAAGAACCATTCAAACCAACTCAGCACTAACGAAAGGGGATGAAGGTGTGGCACAAAAGGTCGGATTCTGGCCCCAGGCCAGGCTCTCACATCACACTCAGACTTCAGGAGATGTGGTATGTGCAGTCCTCCTCAGGACTTTTCATCATCCAGCCATCGGCAGTCATGGCCCAGGAGGACCCTCAGACAAATCTGCCTGGAGGGGAAGAATGCCCACTCTGATATTACTGTAATTTTGGAACAGGAGAAGGAATACTGGAGAAGGGGCCATTTCCTTTTGAAAACACCTCTCTTGGATTACCTTTAGACTTTGCTTAAATGCCTGGTATTGAGAGAATACCATGCCTGGTATTGAGAGAACACCGGATATGAAAGCTCTAAAGAGACTCAAGGAAATCCAAAAGCCCTTCTGTAACAATTAGTGTATGCTCAAAACCATTTGCTTGGTCAAAGAGCACCTGAGGGCTGGCCAATCCAAAGCTAAACACTCATACCAAGAGTAAAACTCAGGAAGCTTGGAGCTCGAGGGACTATGTGACATTTGAGTAATACCAATGGTGAACATTAGACATTGACTCTAAAAATAGTCTTCAAGTGCTATATTTATAATCACTGACGCTGGAGAAAAAATTAAAATACAAAGAAAAAAACCCAGCAGCAACGAAAACAAACAAAAACTAACAACATTCATGGGAAACACATAGGAAACTATGAAGGAACACCTCTCATTTGGCACAAGAAGGACTTTATGGATCTTTGAAGGGGAAAGAAAAAAACTGAAATATAAAAAGTAAAAGTGTGAGGACTGGGACAAAGTTTATGATAGAGTTGACCACACACACAAACAAAACTTTCCCTCACTTTAAAGTGCAATAATCAAGAATAATAAGGAAAAACACTTGTTCTAAAAATACAAAACAAGCATCTGAAAAACTGTCCCAGGCATGGATAACTCACTGAGGAAGCTGGTCACTGGAAGCCATAAAGTTAAAGAACCTCAAATACAAAGGAGGTAAGATCTTTAAATAAGTGAAAGGAATTTCCTACCCAGAGCTATAATCTGCTTGCGCTATCATTGTATAATCACCAGTTGGAAGAAAATGCTATTAGACATTTAAAGAAAAGGTTTCCTTACCTTTTGAATTAGAGGGAGGGAGAGGGAAAATGTTACAACTGTGTTTCTCTATGCATACTTACAGTGAGCATCTAAAAATGTGAGCGTTTCGGCTGTTGCTACTGTTGCTCCTAGCAACCTTGCAGTGATCAGACCTTTTCTCTCTTTTTGTCTGACTATTTTTACAATAGAAAATTGTTTTATATATTCCTCTAGTTTATCATGCAAGTACTCTGTAAAAGAAAAAAAATCAAGATTAACTCATTTCTAAGTTTATTTTAACATGAAAGCTAACAAAGAAAGCACAAGGCAATGATCCCTCTATGTGTATAATCTTAACAGTTGTACACATCCACCCCTTAAGATAAAAAATATTATATCCTTAACTCTACTGAAAAAATTACATATACAAATCTTAACTTTTGGATGATTATAATGCATGACATTATAACACACAGTCATCCTGTCCATGTCATGTCAGTAAATACAATGTGTTTGGGAGGAGTGAGAGATTTCAAATGGAATAGACCCCAGGAGTTAAGAACACTCATTTAGAGGCCAGAGAAAAGAGACAAAGGAAAGAAAGAAACTGAATTTTGCCAAAAAGATATTTGATTCTCTTTTTAAATTTTTTTTAATTCTTTTTTAAACTGGTATTTAAATCTGGAAATTTATAGAAAAATGTGAAATCTCAAAAAAATTCTCTGACATTTAGCCAGTGGTCAAAATAACTTTAAGACCAAAATCTTGAGAAAAATACAAGTAGAAAAATGCAGGGCTACAGTAGTTTGGGAATATTTCTACAAAGAGTCAGCAAAAAAATTTTGAAAGCTCTAGAGTCTCCTGACACAGATTTTTTCCAATAAAAATATGAAGGAAGAAAAGGGCATGCAAATCAGTAATGAGGTTATAAGCAGGGAAAATCTGAGTTATGGGTGTGTAATTTAAGATCTCAGTATTCCTATTTGGATGACATACATACTAAGCAAGAGTTAAAATAATAGGTAAAAGGAACAAATGTCAGTCAAGTTACTCAAGTGTTGTCCATATTTTTAAACAACTTCTTAGGCCTGTTTTTTCACATTAAATGCTTGATTCTTCGTTGAATATATCATGTAGTTCTTCATGTGGCCTTCTTGGGCCATCACCCAGACTGAAAAAGACTTGGGAATATTGAGAATGCCAGCAAGCCTCCTGGGTAGATGTTTGCTTCTGCCAGATTTCAGAAGCAATTGGAGGTGACTTTGACTTTATCTGTAATTATGCATATTTTTAAATTCTCCTGTGGTGCAGGAAGGATAGTTGCTTATTTAAAGCTTAAACATTCATGAAGGAGGTAAGAGTCCAGAAATAACATTTAGGGAAAAGTAAGTGTTATCTAAACACTACTATCTCAGAGTAACAGATTAACTTTTTCCAACACCTCTTAAGTACCTTAAAATTAATTCTCTGAAAGACAAGTAGGATTGTAATTTGTCTTAAAAAAATATAACCATCGATATTTCTGCTTTAATGATAAATTCACAAAGCAGAAACTTATAAAATAAAAACATTTCAAATATCTTTACAGGAATCAATTTTTTAAATGGAGTCACTACAGATTCCTTCAATAAACCCTCTCACTGTTCACAAGTTAAGAAATTTTATTCACCCAAAACTTTTGAATTTCCTGTAAATTCTTACCTGCCTTTTAAATTTAACCCCCATCCACACTCCCAATTTTATGAATTTAAAAACACAAAACCATGAAGTCAAATTTCCTGGGTCTGATTTATAGCACCATTACTTTTAGCTACGTGAACTTAGGCAAGTTATTTTACCTTTCTGTACCTCACTTTCTTTACCTATAAAATGACAATAATAGGATTTACCCTCATAGGGGATTGTTGGGAGGATACAATGAACGATTAGTTATACAAATAAAATATTTAAGACAGGGACTACCTAGCACATTGGGCTTTCCTGGTGGCTCAGATAGTAAGGAATTCACCCACAATGAAGGAGACCTCGGTTTTATCCCCAGGCCAGGAAGATCCCCTAGAGAAGGAAATGGCAATCCACTCCAGTATTCTTGCCTGGGAAATCCTATGAACAGAGAGAAGCCTGGTGGCCTATAGCCTATGGGGTCACAAACAGTTGGACACAACTTAGCAACTAAATAACAACAAAACTAGCACACGGTCTATGCTCTGGAAATGTTCATTCTATTTTGTTTGGTATCACTGGGTTTTAGCTATCTGTTAATTGATAACCCACACATTCATGCTTTTCCGTCAAGCAAATTGAAGTCAGGGACTATGGGTTCTACTTCACAAGCTCCTTCACAATAACTAGGGATATATTTTCCACAGTGGGTACTCCTTGGATAGTTCTCTGACTGAATCCAATAAGACAATTACACTACTATGCAAAGAGCCCTTTGTCAAGAAAATATTTCCAAATCTACTGTTGATTGCTATAAAGAATTACTATATATATATATATATATATATATATATATATATATTCAGACACTTTAACCAAATAGCCCTGCCATTCCAGACTAATCTAAAGATATAATTCAAAAAAAAGAAAACAGAAGTACAAGGGTATCTATTACAATATCATGTTATAGTAAGACTAAGGCATACACAAATTATATGGTTAAGCAAAACGTATCTGGTTCATTACTGCCATTAAAAGTAAGTTTTGAAGGTAACAGAAACAGGCTAACAACAATGTGATGTGAAAATGTCAGATTTCAAAACTGATTTTCTTTCATGGGTATGATTATATAAACATTATATATTTATTTAGATAGTGATTAGGAAAGAAAAGATTAAAATGGCTGAAACAGAAAGATTATAAATGGATATCATCCTTTATTCTGATTTCCTGTCATTCTATTAATCTTGCTGTGCAATTAAATAATATGTTACTTTCAACTGAAGGCTTGCTAGATGTAGCCTTACTGTGTCCCTGTTGTCCCACTTCTTTAAAAATCAACAAAATAAAAATTATCTGAGAAAAGAGCTCAAGAAACCAAAACATTTCTAAAATAAAGTTCTGGGTTTTTCTTTTTTTTTACATAAAACACACAAGAGAACTTAATCAGATATCACTTAAAAATCCATGGACTTTGGTCCAAATAGATACAAAGAATTTAAAAAATACGGAACAAATCAAGCAATAAATAAACCAACTGATTACAATCGGATGGTGAAGCAACCTGGCTCAGAGGATTAAAGATTCAAACCAGAATCTGGATATAATGTAACTTGAATCTAGAGAACTTGAATAATAAAGCTTCTCTATTTGGTGGATAGGTTTTAGAGCTAAGTCAAAGATCTCTGATTATGAGCAATCCTATTCCATCTGGATGTTAATTTAGCTCAATAATATAACCTCTATTCACTTGGGCTATTTTATTTTGAAACCATAGGGATGTCTAGAATTGTATGTAGAAATATTTAAATAAACCAAGTCAATAATTTTGTGCTTTGTTCCCTTACTATCATGTCTAAAATCTGGATATATCCTATAATTAATTGATGACATATGGCATAATAGGCAACTATTTTTCCCCCTCATGGTCTATAGCAATGGAAAAAAAAGCGAAAGTGTTCGTGGCTAAGACATGTCCAACTCTTCAACACCATGGACTGTAGCCCACCAGGCTCCTCTATCCATTGAGTTCTCCAGGCAAGAATACTGGAGTGGGTGGGTAACCATTCCTTTCTCCAGGGGATCTTCCCAACCCAGGGGTCAAATCCAGGCCTCCTGAATTGCAGGCAGATTCTTTACCATCTGTGCCACCAGGGTAAGCCCTATAAAGTAATGATTTACTTGGTGGTTGAATTTGATGGAAGAATGTCATCATCATTTTACAGATAAGGAAACTGCTCACTAGTGTTTCCAAAAAGCTGGAATTTGAGTTTAAGAAATCTAGTTCCAAACTTGGGCTCATTCAGGAATAAATTTTGCATTCATTGAAATAATCTGTACCTGTTTGATGCCTAAAATATTTGTGATGTTTGAAAATTCAGCAAATTAGAGTATTTGTCCAATTATCCTGTGAGTCCAACTGACAATGTATAACTTAGCAACTGACTTGACTTGTAAACTGAAGTGAAAATTCATTAACGATTTTACCTAGCTTTGTAAGTGGTATTATAATATTTAAAAGAACCAAAAATAAAACAGGATGTGGTAACTCCTCAGTAATTTTTAACTCCTCTTTTATATTATTTATTAATATATTATTTATATTAATTCATCTAATCTTTAAAACAACCCTAGGAGTTATATATGCTGACTTCCCTGGTGGCTCAGAGGTTAAAGTGTCTGCCTGGAATGCAGGAGACCAGGGTTGGATCCCTGGGTTGGGAGATCCCCTGGAGAAGGAAATGGCAACCCACTCCAGTACTCTTGCCTGGAGAATTCCATGGGAGGAGCCTGGTAGGCTACAGTCCATGGGGTCGCAAAGAGTCAGACGTGACTGAGCGACTTCACTTTTGGATCTCCCTGGTGTCTCAGATGGTAAAGCGTCTGCCCGCTGTGCGGGAGACCCAGGTTCGATCCCTGGGTTGGGAAGATCCCCTGGAGAAGGAAATAGCAACCCACTCCAGTAATCTTGCCTGGAAAATTCCGTGGACTGAGGAGCCTGGTGGGCTACAGTCCATGGGGTCGCAAAGAGACACGACTGAGCAACTTCACTTTACTTCACTTCACTTAGGAGTTATATACTAATATATTTCTTCAATTCTAAACCATACAATTATATACTTTTTATAATCAATGATATGTTAGTTTAGTTGACTGTAAGGGTCTTTTTTTCTAATGATACATAAACTAATAATGTATCTTACAATAAATTTGATGAAATATGACATTTTCCCCATTTTACAGACAGAAAAACTGAGTATAAGAGGGTTAAATAACTTGCCCAAGTTGCATAGCTTGTTAGGACCAGAAATGGTATTCAAACCAAGCCAGCCTGACTCAAGGCTTAAGTATGTGCTCCTAATCATGTCTTTAAAAGAAAAAAATCTCACACTGAGGACTACAAAACTATAAATAATGGCGTTTCACACATTTATAAACTCCAAAATATCTGAATAAGGACATCCTTGGATTCTCCTTCTACCCATCATACACAGCATTCAAGACACTATATTCAGGCTCTGAGGTGGCATACAGAGAGTAAATACAACCAAAAAGACTTTGGACAGCACCACATGGATTTACTCAGGAAATAATCTAATTTGCATGGGCTTTCTTACCATCTACACTAGCATCATCCACCAAAATGATCTCCTTCAGCAGTATGGCAGGTGAAGAATACAGCACACTGTGGACAGTTCTAAGCAGCGTGGACCACGCTTCGTTATGAAAAACTATTATGACACTGGTGGTAGGCAGGGGAGGACAGCGCTTAAACTTTTGTTCAATACATCTAGAAAAAGTCAAAGTAGAAGAACGATAATGAATTGTATCACATTATTACAGCTATACCATTGCTAAAATTATTGTTTTAGTCTTTAACACAGTAGAAATGCTGGCACATAGTTTATTTCTATGTCAGATGATCTTAATGCTATATAAAGGCAAATAGATTGAAACAAAAGTTTTACAAATAGACCACTAGAGATCATGTCCACTGAAATTGATCACATGTCATGGATTAAAACGTGCTCTTGTAAGCTTTCTCAACAATATAACTTTAAATATAAATAACATTTTAGGTAAGAAAAATAACCTAGAAGTGAGCCAAACTGCAAAATAGCAAATAAGTGTAACTGCTCAAATTTAAAAAAAAAAATTTTTTTTTCTTTCATTGTAGAAATGATGCCTTTCTCTTAATATTTGCAATTTTTAACAATGCAACTTTATTAAATTAATACTCATCTTTGTAGACATTATCTTAAATTAGATATTTGCTAAGTATGTAATATTTTCTGTTTAATCAATTTCCTTAACCTATACCTGAACCAAAAGGGAAAAAAAATTCGCTTTCCACAAAGCCTATTTTCTTATAATGATCATCAGAAGCAAAAAGTTGTTAAGTACCTACCATATATCACATGACTTGCTGTGTTAAAGATTTTGCTCCAGTAAGGAGAGAGACCCTAGGTGGCTTATGACTGATTAGTGATCCTACTCATTTGCTAAAAGACATTAGTTATAAATAGATCTTGAATTTATTTTTATAGCAATGTCACCCTCAAGGAAAATAATCTTCATCTGAACCCACTGGGATGTGGGTGGGTCTGTACAATCTCCAGCCTTTGAGACCAGAGATGACCACAGTCCCTCCTCAGCTGAGGTGAGATGAGGATCAAACGAAATAACATATAGGAGAGGCCTCAAAACACAGTAAAATCAGACAGAGTGAACCTGGGACATAAAATATGTGTGGTTTATGGTAAAGGTAAAAACAACTGGATCTTTGATAACCATAAACGGTTGTACACTTTTGGAAAATGGACTATGAAATCCTCCCACACAGTCAAATACCACTATAAATAGTGTGTGAACAATCAAACAGTGCTGGTCAAATCCAAAGGCAGGGAAGTAAATCACTGTCACTCGTGGAGACGAGAGCCCAGCACACTTCCGTTGCTTTGCCAGGGCCGATGGAGAAACCAGAGCCCCCACAATGGTACTAGAGGCCTGGGAAAGCAGCCACCCTAAAAGAGATATTCTACAAACTCTCACTAATTACTATTCTTATAGCCATACATCAGTATGAATGTGTTTCAGATCCTCTTCGGAGAGATCTTTAGGTTGAAATATTTGTAGTGATGAAGGAATTAGATTAGGGGTAAACTATTGAGAGGGTGTCAATACCACTGAGTAGGAAAAGAGGAGGAAGGTTCTGCATGAAATTGATTTTTCTCTCTAGGACTGTCGTGATTTTAAAGTGTGACACAAGCGTATAGCCAGAAGAAAATAATAGCATTCATCTGCACTGGTAGATGAAAACAACTTGTTCTAAAGTGAATTTTGGATAAACTACTCATCTACTCATTAAAAATAAAGTCCAAATACAACCAACCAATTTATCTATCCTTGAGTTAAAATTACACAGAAACAAATAGCGAAATATGTTTGTATTTTTCATACATGAAGTTTTATAAAACAACAAAGTATAAGTAAAAATTATGAAAAACTTCATACTATAGTATTTTTTTAAGAAAAGAGAAAACCTTATTTGTTGTCTGATAAGCATTTGGGGGAGGAAGATTTGAGATTTTAAAAAAATTCCCTATATTTATTTGCCATGTGACTAATATAGTATTAGTTAAGAAATATAAAAAGTTTTTGAAGATTTAAAGTAGGAAACTTTATAAAAATTCACACTAGTGAAATGTTATTTCTTTAATCTCATAAGACTTTCAGTTTAAACTAGGGTTTATTTGCCTAACTGATAAGTACTAATATCAAGTAAAAGTATCACTAATACAATTGATGATAAAATTTCACAATATGATTTCATAAACCTCATTTATTTTGAAACAATTAGCATGCTCAATTTATGCTTTAAAAGTTGTTTCACATGTCATTTAAAGTAGTGAAATTAAAATAATTTGCCAAAGTAATTACAGATTCCCAGTCAAACCATTTGAAAAAGTTGGCATATAGAAATGTGCTTAAGCTATCAGTCACAAGACCATCTGGCTTTGGGAGACACTAGATCCATATTTCTAATGAGCATATAAAAGGTTAGCAATTCTTCAGAAAATGTTTTTATTGCTGACATAAGTTAAAACTATGGAAATATTAAATCTTCAACTCTTCACAGTTCTAAGTATGCACTACTGTCCTAAAAAAGTTTCTTTGTCTGTTCAGCTATTTTGCACTTACTTATTGATTAACATTATCGAATATTACTATAGATTCTCAATGCTATATTGGGGGAAAGGCTTATCTTAAGCTCATTTTGTCATGTCAAAGAACAAAAAGCATGCTTCTTGATTTGTGATGGGGATTACTTTTCAATCAACACTTCTTCCAAAATCAGTAAAGTGCCATAGTGCATTTTAACTTATCAGCATGAAAAAGGAACTATACGATGCCCTGTTAGAAGAGGTAGAATATTTTCCACTCATTTGTTTTTTCACACATTCATTTAAAATAATAAGCAATTTAACCCTGAATCATATGCATTAGAAGAGAGCAACAGAAATCTAATTTACACAGCTTCAGTATTGAGGGACTCATAGTTGGACCAGGTATTCATGATAACAGATCAAAGAAAAATATGAAGAAAGCAATAGACCTAAGTCTACCAAAGTACATTTCTTCAGCCACACTTATAAATTTAATTCTCTTATAACTAGAAAGCAAAATATGCAGGCACTGTTTACAGTCTGTCTAGCTTGCACTTTTAACAAACCTACAGATTGCCTGAAAGTGCTAAAATTCGTTTTCACCATTTCAGTTCAAATAGAGTATTTGAATACTACCTCAAAGATAACAAAACAGTTAACTAAGAACAAAGAGTCAGCACAGAAGAATCTGGGGTGGGGGAATGTTAAGCAAAATATATTTGAGATAAACATGTAAACAAAGTAACAATAAAAAGCAATTTTGGCCTTTCAGAAGCTAAAGGGAGAAAACTCAATAAATACAAGAACTTGTTCAAGGATACCCCAGAGAAAGAACCGCAGTTGAATTAGTAATAATAACAATATTGGCTCTTAAAAGAAAGGTTACAGAACACAGGGCATTCTGAAATATAATTATAGCACTAAAAGTAGCCACAGAGTCTGTGATTTAGCTCATAAAGTATCATTATCTAATAGCTCCAAAATCTTGGCACATTTTTAATATTTCTATTCTATAGCAACACAGAGAAGAACAGAAATAACTCTTCTACCTCCCACATTTCCCATAAAATCCACCCCATATTTCCTGCTTAATAGATGAGAAAACTAAAGCTTTTAAGAATAAAGGATTTCCTTGTGTTTCTATAGAGGTCAGATCTAGAATTCTGTTTCCTAATTTCTAAGATGGTAATTTTTCATGTATGCAATGCCTCACCAATCATAGATACAGAAATCTACCCTCAATAATAATAAGCAAAAAATCACTGAAACAGATTAAACAAATGGTATTGGCTAATTCTTTGCTTCAAAGTGGCTAGAGAACAAGTTATCACCTTAACTAACGCCCCTTCCAGGCAAACCCTCGAGATAAATACTAAACAATTAACATGCTTCAACATACTCAGGAGGTCGAGTGTCTGGTCCAAGATCTCGGTGTAAAGAAATCCTGTCACTTGCAAAAGCATTAAAACAGTGTTTTGCTTCTCCGCGTTCTTTTTCCTTCTGCTCTTCAGCACTTAAATTGGTTGTTTTGAATGCTTTACCAGAAGCACCAGGTGCGTTAGAATCCTGAGGTGGGCGGTCAAGAACAGGTTTCAACTCGGCTGCTGTATAATATCCTTGCAAACAGGGTCTCTCACCAGCGTCAATGTTTTGCCTGACAGGGGCCCCTATTTGCATTTTTGGCATGGCATCTTTAATATTGTTCACAGCTTCTATCATTAAATCAAACATCTTGTTCTTGTTTTTCATGTTTCTTTCCATCCTTGATTCCTCTTTGGAATACTCAACACTTACTTCTCTTTGCATTAAAATCAAAAATATTATAAAGAAAAAAACTACTGCACCAAGCTTCCAGAATTTTTTATGATAATGTCTTTTAAGATGTAGCTTCACTAATCGTTTTAGGTGAGCCATTCTGACATGAAAAGCTTGTCACTTGACAAATAATAGTTACAGTTTCCTCTGTTATGTTTATTTTTGATCATAGATTTGCTGGCAAGAAGGTTTCCTTAAATTGTAACACCTGTAAACAGAAATGATAGATGGTATTAGTAGCTATTCATTCCTATAGGCATGGTCCACTTCACTCACTCAGACAACAACTGAACATAAGCTGTAAACAATATACTCTTATGGTTAATAATAGTCAAAGGTATCTTGGCCTCAAAAAATTATACTTTTGGGAGACAATTGCTATCGTTAACTATAATCTATTGGGGTTATAAAATATTAGAGATTTTTCTCCAGTAAAAAATACATTACGTGTTAACTCTGGCTACTATCTACCATATAATATGCATAGGTTTTATAAATGTATTTTGAGTTTAAAAAGAATTTTAGTTCAATAACCGAGAGGCCAAAGGACTTCATTAAACTGATTGTAAAGGAAGGGGTAATCCAGAAGACAACAAAAGTACGCTGACAGGTACTGTCAGACACACATCTAAAATAGTGGTTTTTAAGACATTCACCAACAATCTAAAGTTCAACTAAATCAACTAAAATAATACAGCAACTTCACCACCAAGTAAACCAGCATCCTCCCAAATTTGCGAACCCGATAGTGCTTGTGAATTTGACATAACCAATAAAGACTGGAAATTAAGATAATGTTATTATAACGGCTATTTTTCATAGCTCACACAAACACAAAATCTAGTAGCCGAAAAAAAAAAAAAAAGGCAGTAAGTTTCATTTGAAGTGCCTCTAAAGAGGTAATAGAGATCATTGAATTATACAACCAGTATTTGGTGTGATAAAATCCTGCTTGTAGACGATCCTAAGAACAAAGCAGTATGTTTATCAAATCCTGATACAGGCCACCAGAAGCAGAAGAAACAAAATGTAAAAGAGGACACTGACTACAGCCTGAATCACAGTGAAGATGGACTTTCTTCACAATGCTTAAAAAAATGTAATGTGAAGGGTTCAGTACGTGATTATACACTATGCTCCATTATAGTCAGCCAAGTAATTAGCAGGGGCAAAGGGGCAAGGAAAATGCCAGTGCTCCCTAATCCTAAACATATTTTAAGGAAAATGTCATTTATAGAAGTAGAAGCTAGCACTTGATTTAATTAAATTCTTTTCCAAAGTTATCACTAAATTTAAAATAAGAAAACCAAGTTCTAAGATGGATTTTCCAGTCTTTAACAAGAAATTTTAAGCTGGATAAACAAAATAGGCAGAACCTGCAAACTTAGTTTGATATACTGTTTCTAGTTGGACTGCTCTGTAAGTTTTCAGTATAGAATGGACACTTTGGTTCCAAAAGATACCTCAGTTATGATGTTTATTGCCCGTAAAACTGAGATTCCAATATTTCTCAGCTTGGTTGCTTCAATGGTATCATGTAAAAATTAAAACGATCTCTTAAGCTTTTGACTTCCCTGGTGGCTCAGACGGTAAAGCGTCTGTCTACAATGTGGGAGACCTGGGTTCGAGCCCTGGGTTGGGAAGATACCCTGGAGAAGGAAATGGCAATCCACTCCAGTACTTTTGCCTGGAAAATCCCATGGACAGAGGAGCCTGGTAGGCTACAGTCTGTGGGGTCGCAAAGAGTCAGACACGACTGAGCGACTTCACTTTCTTTCTTAAGCTTTTGACATCACTTTAAGATATAAGGAGTTTCAGAACCACCCAACTGTGGTTATGTCATTTTTACTCTATCAACTGTTGTGCTAGGCTACGGCTATGAAAGGAAAGATACCTTAAAGGTAAGCTTCAAGGAGCAGAGGCCAATAAGAATGATGGCACTTCAACAGGCAATGAAGCAGTGTGATATGATGGAGACTACAAAAGCACATGGAAGGTAAGGAGAAATGTTAGGTAGAATTTCCCAGAGATATCACCCAGCCATAAGCAATTTTTAGGCTGGTGGACAAAAGAGAGAGGAGACGGAATGGCAGGTGCAAAGGTCTAAGAGCAAGAAAAGATGTGATCAGTCCTTAAGTACAGCAGAAATGGAAGCCACAAGCAGGAAAGGGCAAGAGGTAAGGCCAGAAGGTCAGTTAAAGATCAGCTCACACAGTAAATTTGGACTCCACCAATTTTGTCCTGAATGAATGGAATGGAAAGTATTGCATGACTTTAAGGAAGAACCATAATCATATTCACATTTTTGAAAAATCACAAGTTCCTCAGCACCAGCAAAGGTAATGTGTACCAAATCATTGAGGGGAACAGGAAGAATGAAGAGGGCTGACTCAAGAGACTCAAGAAATTGAGATCAAATAGGACTTTGTGAATGAAAGGGAAAAAGAGGAGGTGGATGGGTAAAGTGATGCCTATAACAGAAGCAGGAAATAGAGGAAGAAAGATAGATTGGAGATGGGATGTTCCATTTTGGCCATGACAAATCTGAGATGCGGTTAGGATTTCCAAGGTGAGTTCTCATGAGTAAAAAGGTATATGGTGGTGGTGGTTTAGTTGCTAAGTCATGTCCTACTTTGGAACCCTGTGGACTGTAGCCTGCCAGGCTCCCCTGACCATGGGATTCTCCAGTCAAGAATACTGGAGTGGGTTGCCATTTCCTTCTCCAGGGAAAAAGATACATAGGACTGAAAATTAGGGAAAGCTCTGTGCTAGAGATGAATGTTTGACAGTCTTGGGGGACAAAAGAGTTCACCTACAGTGAAGTAAAAAAGCTACATTTAAGGGTTGGGGGAAATAGTGTAAACAGTGTCAGACTTTATTTTCTGGGGCTCCAAAATCACTGCAGATGGTGACTGCAGCCATGAAATTAAAAGACGCTTACTCCTTGGAAGGAAAGTTATGACCAACCTAGACAGCATTTTCAAAAGCAGAGACATTACTTTGTCAACAAAGGTCCGTCTAGTCTAGTTTGTTTTTTTTTTTTTTTCCCCAGTGGCCATGTATGGATGTGAGAGTTGGACTATAAAGAAAGCTGAACGCAGAAGAATTGATGCTTTTGAACTGTGGTGTTGGAGAAGACTCTTGAGAGTCCCTTGGACTGCGAGGAGATCCAACCAGTCCATCCTAAAGGAGATCAGTCCTGGGTGTTCATTGGAAGGACTGATGTTAAAGCTGAAACTCCAATACTTTGGCCACCTGATGTGAAGAGCTGACTCATCTGAAAAGACCCTGATGCTGGGAAAGATTGAGGGCAGGAGGAGAAGGGGATGACGGTAGATGAGATGGTTGGATGGCATCACCGACTCTATGGACATGGGTTTGGGTGGACTCCAGGAGTTGGTGATGGACAGGGAGGCCTGGTTCATGGGGTCGCAAAGTCAGACACAACTGAGTCACTGAACTGAACTGAAGGGTTGGGGGAGGAAAAGGAGAAACTGGAAGGAAAGAGCAAGGAATATGAAAAAAGGAGAAACGAGGAAGAACAGACTGACAGATAATGTGTCCCCATCAAGTGGATACAATCTGCATACTACCCTTGAGAGATGTTAATTGTTTGACAGTGGTTGATCTTTAAAAGTAAATGTCATGAGACCTGGTCTAACTGACTTCAGTGCAAAACCAGAAATGAACTTTTCGCAGAGAATCTAATAGGTGAGTTATAGTCATGCCCCTAACATCTTTGAGCTTAGGATCTAGGACACATTCAAATGGGGCAACAATGATCTAAGAAGTTCCAGGGAGATAAGGATAGGAAAAATACTGAGTTTTCACAGGATAATGGTCTCCAACCTACAAAATACAACCTGATCACCCTTCTCTCTTCTAAGGGCCTCCTTAGTTCCATTCTTCTAATTCCCCATCCTACTCATAAACATGTTTTCTGGCATAGTGTTCATGCCTGACAATAGATGTAAATTAACCTGCGTTCATCCTCCTTTCTGTCTGAGACAATCACCAAAAATCCCTTTCTCTAGTGCTACATAGTGATCCTAGATGTCTTCCACAGCCAGAGTAGGCTTGATTAGGAATTTGAGAAGGAATGAGCTGGTCTAATTCCTTCGAATGTTTTAACACAATGCAGAACCAGAAAGAGTCCTGGGAAAGTAGAGAGTGGAGGGAGATGACATTATTAGATCATTCTATAATACTGCTGGTTTTTTCTTAAAACATTTTATGCCAGAAGTTATATTTGTGGATAGGGTGGGGAATTAGAAAAAAGGATGGAATTAATGAGGCCATTGGAAGTGAGTTCTTTTTTAAGGATAAACTATAAACTAGAGGAGTTCATCAATAGTGCAGTAATCCTCTCCAGTCCACGCGTTTATCTACCTAAGGGAGTCACTCAGTTAGGATCTAGGATAGGATATCTCTACTAGGAGGGTCGAGAAAAGCACATAAAGGACATGAATTTACTCCCTTACTCATGGTTGTTTTTTTGACATTTACCCAATATTGGTGACATAATGGGTACCCAAGAAGTGTTCGTTGACTAGAGAAGGAATAAAAGTAGACCAAGATTTCATTTATTGTCATAAATAATAGAAATAGTTAGCTTTTGTTACACGTCAAGTCCCACATACTTTGACACTTACTACACAAGTGTACATACCTTCATTTCACTGACAAACATTGAGAGTCAAATAGATTACGTGGCTTGGCCAAGGTCATTCAAGCAGCATTTCCCCCAACTGATGTAAAAGCATGAGATTTTCACTGAATTGTCTGAAATAAGGTCGCCAGGGTCAAGAATTGATGTTATAAATGTAAGGAAATAGGGGGAAAATCTAGGGGGGAAAAGCTACAAATAGTCTCTTAACAACTCAAGTGAGGTTTTCTGGACAAATGAAATTTTAAAGGAAAAACTATTTTCAGAGCATAGTTTTGGAAATAAAGATTGAGGAGGATGAGACTGTAGATTTTGACAACAGAGGGTTAAGAAACTCTACTTTAGTAGAGTCTACTAAAGTAAGAAGATGATGGTTTGCTTTTCTCAGATTTCTAAGGGAATAGATTTTTTTATCGATTGCTGATCAGCTGAAGATTCCAACATAGTTCCCTCAGGACTGTGTATACTGTGCTCTTATTTGCTGCTAATGTACAGTATCAAGCTTCCATTAATGATAAATTACACTCGACATGAAGCATCTCCACCACTGATCTTCAACTCTGGACACACGTGAGGAGAAAGCTCTTTAAAACTGCAGTGCCTTAGGCCCCATCTCTACAGAGTCTGATTTTATTTTACTTATTTTTATTATTTATTTATTCATTTATTTTTGACACTGTGGCTTTTCTGGAGAGGAACTCCAGCTGTCTGAATCACTGTGTATTATTACAAAGAGACTTTTAAGGACTTTTTTACAGCTTTACTGAAATATACATGATACACAATATGTTGTACATATTTAAAGTATATAATTTTTTATTGTTCTAGTGGTGGAGCCTAGGCCCTGTTTTTGTTGTTATTTTAAACTCTCCAGATAATTCTAAAAGGCAGCAAAGGTTAAGAATCACTCATTTAGGTAACAAGACTTTGGGCAAAACTAGCGCCTGATAAGGAAGGGACTGCACCTAACCAGAGACAACCACATTATTAATTTCTAATACTCCAAAGACAGGTTTTCAAAATAGAGTCTTGATATAAATTAGGGAAGTTATCTTGACACAGAGAGATAAGATAAAATCCAAAGCAAGAATGACCCAAAGTTTCCTGGAAAGGCTAAGGGGTTAATTGCTGATATAAATGAGGCATTGAGGTTATATTCCAAATTATGATGCTGTAAAACCATTTTTTAAATAATATTTTATTCCCATAATAATGATGGAAAAACTGAGACTCTGAACAGTAAAAGACATAATCCTAATTAATTAATGAGTAAGATGAAACTGGTGGGGGCAGGGGGAGTCTTAATTCCTATTCCTGGGAATAATACCATGTTCTTAGACCATACTACCTGCCAACCTTGATGATCAGTGTAAAAACAGCCAATGAACCAAAACAAATCTCTCCTAGAACCAACTTCTAATTGGATTATTAAGTTTGAGAATTAAAAACAAAAACTCAGCACAACAGCAAGCTCAGGATATTTGCACATTAGAAATGATTAGCAGACAAAGGCTTTGTTCTTGTTCTCTTTCTAAAATCTTTAAACATACCTATCCAAAATGGTCACTTGCTAATTATAAAAGATCACATTCACAGAAGAGAAGGGAATACCATAAAATAGTTTTTCAAAGCTAGAATAAAGTAATTAAAATTCAGATTTTCTAAATTCTAAATCCTTATAAATGTCTAAAGTTAGAAAAAAATTAAAATTCAGAGTAGTTCTGGTCTTAAAAAATTAATCTATATCTTAATATATATGTAAACATTACAAAAAGGTATTAATAATAAATAAAGATACCTATAAATGATACTTTGAAAGGTTAAAATAATATTCACAATTCTAACAGTCTGTGAGACTGGCTTAAAATCAATGAATTGTACTCAAGAGTAAAAATATGCTTCCATCTGAACAGAAAAGAAAACAAAATCTCATAAATTAAAATAATCTAACTACAAAGTTGTGCTTCCAAGTATTTAGACCATGGCTTCTTAAACTATAATGTGACAATAAATCAGCTGGGGATATTGTTTAAATGCAGATTCAGACAGGAAAATATCAAAATAAGATCCATCATTACAGTCATTATAGTCATTATTGTCCCTCCAGGTGAAAAAGCACAAATTGTAAGAATGTTAGTTGTTAGTTTAATTTTAAAATGTCAACTAAAACAATCTTCTAAAGCAGTGGAATGCATAGCTTCATAACTGCACATAAGAGTAACATTTAACAAAATAAGCAAACAGTGGTTCTTTCCATATCTTGTTTCTGTATTTGTCACAATAAACCTTTACAATTTTAGGGATTCAAGGTCTGCTTTCAGTTGAACTTAGTTGGCACAAAGCCTAACTGGTATATTAAGCTTGCTTACAACTTGAGTTAAAACATGCTATAAAGAGTTAAGAATAACTACACAAAGCAAGAAATTACAAAACTACATCTTCAAATCATAGCCTAGATTGTAGATTAGCAAAAGTACACTATTATGAATTAATATTCATTGGAGCTTTTTCATGCATTATATCTAGATTTCCTCATCGAATTTAAACACAAAATTCGCCCTGATAATAAAGCCTTAAGCCCTGATAGCTCAGTTGGCAAATGCAGGAGACCCTGGTTCTGTTTCTGGGTTGGGAAGATCTGCTGGAGAAGGGATAGGCTAACCCACTCCAATATTCTTGGGCATCCCCTGTGGCTCAGTTAAAATCTGCCTGCAATGTGGGAGACCTGGGTTCAATCACTGGGTTGGGAAGATCCCCTGGAGAAGGGAACTATCCACTCCAGCATCCTGGCCTGGAGAAATCCATGGACTGTACAGACCATGGGGTTGCAAATAGTCGGAAACAACTGAGCGACTTTCACTTAAGTCTTGGGCAGAAATTTTAAATGCCTGTCATCTGCTGTTGGAAATGTTAATGAACAGAGGAGTGGTAGGAAGTCATTTCTGTTTGTCTTTATTGGTGGAATAAAATTTCATGATGATTTGCTACTTATAGTTTCTTAGTTCTGATTATGTTTAAGCCCACATTCACATTCTTGTCAACGATTCTGAGCAGGAAGTAACTTCCGGATGGATGACAAGTGACAGACACTAATACAAAGCAGACTACATGGAGACAGCCACACACAGCAGACAGACCCCAGGATCCCAGCTAAACACCAAGTAAAATTGTGCTGGGTGACTGGAAAAGGCCACCAGCAGACAACAACATGCATGAAATTGTCATAAAGTAGGATGGCCTTTGTCATAAAGCAGGATGGCTTCTGAACCAAGGTATCTGCAGGTTGAGACAAAAGCCTAGTGATAGGTTTGACTTCCAGTGACTGCGAAGCACAGGCTTTAGTAAGGAAAAGAGCATGGTCAGACATTCAACTTCTAAACCATATCTGGTCAGATAAACATCTCCATTAATGTATCTTAGGTGAAAGGTTGTAGATCTTGATTTGTGGACTAGCCAACCTATCTTTATATTTGGAACAAAAAAGTCATTATGGAGTTACACTTATCTATGGGGGTAACCAGGTAGGGAGGCTCAAATACTACCTCCTGCCACGTCTGCACCTATGAATGAATTTCACATAACACACGAAAGTTATACTAAGTTGATTATTTGTGGCATAAGAATCCGCCTGCAACGCAGGCGACCCAGGTTCAATCCCTGGGGCAGGAAGATTCCTTGGAGAAGGAAATGGCAACTCACTCCACTATTCTTGCCTGGGAAATCCCATGGACAGAGGAGTCTGGTGGGCTACAGTCCATGAGGTTGCAAGAGTGGGACACGACTTAGCTAGTGAACCACCACAGCTGACGGCTTTGGGATTAGCAAGGAAACAAAGTACATACTGATTTGAACAAGGAAAGGTTAATCTATTATTAAGAGAGAACTGGAGTAACAGGGAATTGGCTAGTAGGAGTTAACAAGAATTGTAAAGAACACAGATATGGTAGATATAAGGGGCAACCACCACCCCTAAGCTGAGCTGAAGGCCCAAGAACTATCCCATCACAAGGGCTGAGATCCAGAGATCTTAATGGAGATGGGAGAGCCCTGGCTCCCTAATAGAGAAAGAGTCATGGGGTGCCCTAGTGTAGACACTCCCTCTGGGGCCCTGAAAGGAATCATTCCTAGCCAAGGTATCAAACCCCGGAATTTGCTAGGTGCTCAGGAAAACTGGGTGCTGATGGAGCTGAAGAGCTGTCCCCGGCAGGACTCTAGTGTATTTTCATGTGCACCTTGGGCCAGTGTAGCTCCAAGCTAGTGCCTGAGATAAAAGTTGAACAGCCAGATCTCTC
Source organism: Ovis canadensis (assembly GCF_042477335.2). Classification (NCBI taxonomy): domain Eukaryota; kingdom Metazoa; phylum Chordata; class Mammalia; order Artiodactyla; family Bovidae; genus Ovis; species Ovis canadensis. The sequence goes on along the minus strand of NC_091246.1, from coordinate 149,179,507 downwards.
ATGGGTTCCCAGTGTGTACATAGTAGGGCTATTGAAAAGTATAGCACAAGAGCAAAATAACTATATTCCACCAAACAAGATGTGCCCTTCTCACAAGTGAAGGGCAAAACCTCAAAATGAGGAGACACAGACTGCCAGCAGCCATTGTATCCACTGTTAGGACTATGTGAATTACTTCTCCAATTCTGTCACAGTCCCACCTAACATTCTGTCACCTAAAGACTAAATTATAACCTTAACTTCTAACAACTTCTAGTGTAATATTAGAAAAAAAATGGGAAGGAAAGAAGAAAACCGGCAGCAGATACAAACACACACATACATACAAAAAGCAACAGAAACATGTGCAAAGCTACTACAATCCTCATTTATCTCATTGGCCACGAGACCATAACTGATCTTCACGGCTTCCTTCTCCCACTATTCATTATGAGTGAAGTCTGTCTGCAAGCATTCTGTGCTGTTAATGCTGGCAGATAAAGCAAATCCATATCCTGAATATTTGTCTATTTTAATGAGGATAAATCTCTGCTCCCTCAGTGATGGAAAGTCAGATATAATCAACCTGTCACCCAGTGGCTGGCTGGTGCCCCTAGGCACTCAATGTTGATTTCTCATTGACTAAGAACTCAGCAGTAGCACTAGCCAGGCAACTTTAGAAAGAAGTCCATGTTGTGCCCATATAGCCTCCGCTTCTGCCACCACGGCTACTATGCATGGGTCCTCAGCATATACACTAGGGGAGACAGGAGAAAGGCTAACCGACATCCGAGTGTATAATTCTGTCCACTTCATTATTAAGAGAAATAGGTGCTCCATGGTGGGCATTCAGATGGAAAATGAGTTTCTTCAGGATCTCCCCTTTTTGAAAAGTCCATCCTTATACCACTCCCTCAAAATTCCTTGTCACCAATCTTCCAATCTTGTTTCTCCTAAGTCCCTAACCATACAGCTGAACCATGAGCAACTGCCCACGGCACACTATATACCTTTACTGCTGGCATCTCTCATTTCAGATACACTATACAAATCACATCTACTATTCAAAATTCTGCCTACTGGGAGAATTTTCCTTCTCCACTGCCCTTTACAATGACGAGAGTTGTAGTGCTATAGCTATCCACTCCTGAATTTGTTGTTTAGTCGCTCAGTCGTGTCTGACCTTTGTGACCCCACGGACTGCCGTATGCCAGACTTCTCTGTCCTTCACTGTCTCCCAGTTTGCTCAAACTCATGTCCACTGAATCTGTGATGCCATCCAACCATCTCATCCTCTGCCACCTCCTTCTCTTCTTGCTCTCAGTCTTTCCCAGCATCAAGGTCTTTTCTAATGAGTCAGCTCATCACATGAGGTGGCCAAAGTATTTGAACTTCAGCTTCAGAATCAGCCCTTCCAATGAATATTCAGGACTGATTTCCTTTAGGATGGACTGGTTGGATCTCTTTGCAGTCCAAGGGACTCTCAAGAGTCTTCTCCAACACCACAGTTCAAAAGCATCAATTCTTCAGCACTCAACCTTCTTTATGGTCCAACTCTCACATCCATACATGACTACTAGATGGACCTTTGTTGGCAAGTAATGTCTCTGCTTTTTAATATGCTGTCTAGGTTTGTCATAGCTTTTCTTCCAAGGAGCAAGCATCTTTTAATTTTATGGCTGCAGTTACCATCTGCAGTGATTTTGGAGCCTAAGAAAAACTCTCTCAATGTTTCCATTGTTTCCCTATCTATTTGCCATGAAGTGATGGGACCAGATGCCATGATCTTAGTTTTTGAATGTTGAGTTTTAAGCCAGCTTTTTATTCTCTCTTTCACCTTCATCAAAGGGCTCTTTAGTCCCTCTTGGCTTTCTGTCATAAGGGTGGAGTCATCTGCATATCTGAGGTTATTGATATTTCTCCCAGAAAACTTGATTCCAACTTTAGCTTTATCCAGCCCAGCATTTCACATGATGTACTCTGCATAAAAGTTAAATAAACAGGGTGACAATATACAGCCTTGACATACTCCTTTCCCAATTTTAAACCAGTCCATTTCTCCATGTCCGGTTCTAACTGTTGCTTCTTGACCTGCAAACAGGTTTCTGAGGAGGCAGGCAAGATCATCTGGTATTCCCAACAGTTTGTTGTGATCCACACAGTTCAAGGCCCTAGCATAGCCAATAAAGCAGAAGTAGATGTTTTTCTGGAATTCTCTTGCTGGGTATCAGCTCTTGAATGATACCAGCGTATTCTGCAGACTCCCCTATAACCAATCTGTCTCCCAGTTTCTCCAGACAGGCTTGAGAAATACAATAGGAGCTGCTATCAAAGGAGTCCGAGTCCGAGTCATTTGCTCGTACTTTTCAAATTTGCACAAGCTCTGTCCCTTACATACTACTGGGGCTGAGGGCTAGACCTCCCCACCAAATACACCCCAATGGCATATTATTTTGAATTAAAGTTACTTATGAAACATCTGGGCTTCCCTAGTGGCTCAGATGGTAAAGAACCTGCCTGCAATGCAGGAGACCCAGGTTTGATCCCTGGGTCAGGAAGATCCCCAGGAGAAGAGAATGGCCACCCACTCCAGTATTCTTGCCTAGAAAATTCCACAGTCAGAGGAGCCGGGAGGGGGCTATAGTACATGGGGTCTCAAAGAGTCAAACATGACTAACTAAAAAAAAAAAAAAGAAACATCCAATGAAAGAGGGACCCTTCAGCCCTCCTGTATACCAGAGAGCAGGAAATAAATCTCTCATGTGAATGGGGGCATGCTCTCCATCTGTAGGTAGAGGACACCCTATTGCCAGAGACAAGGAATCTGTGGCCAAGAAACCTGTATTAAACATACACACACACTTTGTTACTTCTATAATTTACTACTACAGCCCAAATTGTTTAGCTCCTTTACCAACTGAGCACTCAACGCCTAAGTTTCTTTGTCCTATCAATTCCTCACAAGTTTTATTGTTTCTTTGTGTAAAAAGTATAAAAGATGCCTACTCTGGCCACTTCTTAGGTCCCATCTTCCATGAGAACTCTGTGTGCGTGCATTAAAAGTCGTTTCTTTTATTTCTGTTAGACTCTCATGTCAATTTTATTATTAGTCCAGTCACAGGGACTCGGGAGGAGCAGAGGAGGACATTTCCCTCTCCCTGACAATACCATTTCCACTTGATGACAGATTGTTGCTGAGAATGGCCAACTTCATGGCAAGGTAGCTCAGACAACACTCAGTGATGAGAAGTCTGGTCCACATGATAAACTGACACCCTACATTCATGTATTCAAGATCTACCCGGTAGCAAACCAAAAAATGTTTCAAAGGCTGTGTGTCAAAGGGTGAAGAGTTAGCTAAAGAAGTCAGAGGTTTACTTCAATATCTCAGAAATCTGCACTGTGATTCTGCTTTTGGTGCTTGTCAGAGGCTCTGTACAGCCTCTCCATTTCCTGTAGACACTCAGAAAATCATTGACTCTGCTAGGTCACACAGCCAGATTGGGAGCACAGTATGCATATGTCCCGGACTTGCTGCACAGCCTTTTCTTGCTCTGATCGTCTTTCAAAACTAGCAACCTTATAGGTTACTCTGTAGACAGGCTGAAGTGGCATGTTTAAAGGTAGTACACGTTGCCTCAAAATCCAGAAGGGCCTTTTGGGCACAGTGACCACTGAATATCCAGAAATGTTACTTATAAGTGTTCTTAAATTTTTGTGGGGCTGAATTATCAATATTACCCTCTGCTAATATACCCGCTGGTTATCAATTATCAATATTACCCTCTGGTTCTCATATACTTTACTAAGATATCTAAAGTACCAAGTACTTCCTGCTCATTGGATACAATCAATAAAATAGCATCAACAGTAGGCCAGTGTGATGTTTTGTGGAATGTTGGGATGATTACGATTTCTAGAACAGAAGGACTAACCTGACCCTGAGGCAAAACTGTGATACTATATGGTTGGCCCTGCTAAATAAAAGCAAACTGCTTTTGGTAGTCCTGGTAAATTCATCATATCAGTAGGTACACACCAAAAGCCAGGGGCTGTGCTGATTTGATCAAGTAAAGATACTATATCTGGGTCAGCAACTGCAGCTGCTCCTTGGACAACATGGGTTTGAAATGAATGAGTCCACTTACACGTGTATGTTTTCAACAGTGAAAACATATTATGTGATCTGAGGTTTTTGGATCTGCGGATGCAGAACTGCCAATACAGAGAAACTACACAGTTGGAAGGCTGACTATAAATTATATTCAGATTTTTAACTATTTGGAGGGTTGGTGCCCCTACCTGCATATTGTTCAAAGGTCAGCTATGATGTGGAATCAGCCAAGGATTCGATTTATGGTAGTCCAGTCATTCTCTAAGATCTATCCAACTTTTGCACAGGCCAAATAAGTGAGGTAAATGGAGATGTGATAAATATCACTAGTCTTATTTCAAATCTTTGATGGTGGCATTAAACTCAACAATTTCCTCTGGGGTATGGCATTGCTTCTGATCTACTGTCTTACAAGGGAAAAGTCCTAAGGTCTTCCATTTAGGTCCCCTACCATAGTGGTCCTGGATCTGTGATTTAGAAAGCTAATATAGTTATCTTGTATATCTATTCCAATTATACTTTGAGAAACTGGGGAAATAAGATCCACAGAGTGGATCTTCTGACCATCTGAGCACACTGTGAGTCAGGCCTGAGCTAAGACTCCATATATTCCATGGCCATTCTAAGTCCCCATTTTGACTGGTGGACCACAAGGATATTTTCGGTCCTCAGGAATTAAGTGTGAAAGCTATGATTATTTCCTTTTCCTCAAAATGCAGTTTAACAAATGGCTACAGGTTCCTTCCTTTGGGAAGGGCTTCAGTTCAGTTCAGTTCAGTCGCTCAGTCTTAGAGACGGGTTTATGGTATATGCTTGAGGCAGTGATACAGTGTTCTTCCTCGAGGGGAACAGGCCGCCACATCAATCAAATCACTCTCGACTTGGGAACTGATTTCGGTTTGGCAACTGGATGAAAGGTCATGATTCTCAACTGTGGCCACTAAAGCTTTTTGCTACCAGATCTAGAGCTTCTCCTGTGAAATACACAAAATGCCAGAAGTCTGTTGATGACTTTACCCATAAAACCATTTGAGGTTTTGGCCCCATCTGAGGGCCAATACCTTCTGATTACACCTATGTCCCTGCTTTCCTTTATTACACAGGTAACCCGATTCATCCTTGGTGGTTAAATGCTGCCACTTGGTTTCTGCTGCTATAGGATTCCACCATCTCCACTGAAATTAGGGAGCCAATCTCAATGGGTTACTAAAGATAGCAACTATAGTTTTTTTCAACAATGCAGGGACCCCTTCATTGTTTTTTTCTCAATATCTTAGTGAAGGAAGTGTGCATGGGGCCTTGTCATGGAATACAGTTGGAAGATGTGTGTGCAAGTTGCATACAATAAATCCAATCAAACATTCCTTTTGGAGTCCAAAACTCACAAGTTGCAGATATATGCCTGTCCACGCACTCTCCTTTTGAGGCCTCAGAATATTAAGAAATAGGGGAGAAGTGAAGATTGCTTGCTCAAACCTTTATCCCTTTGCATTCATCTTTCTACAGGTTTATGCACAACTCATTTAGTAAATATTTGCTTTCAAGCTCTCAACTTCCATTCCTCTCTAGAAAGTGTCAGCAAACTCTCTGGAAAGGGCAAAACAGTAAATCTTTTTTGCTCTGTGGGCTGTATCATCTGTATTGCAACCCCTCAACTCTTATTTTTGTGGTGTAGAAACAGCTATAGACAATATATAAATAAAATGGCATAGCTGGTTCTCATAAAATTTTCTCTACAAAAACAAGTGGTAGACTGAATTTGGCCCAGGGGCTGTAGTTTGCCAACCCTCTAGACTAGAAATTTAAAAAAAAGAAAAACTTCCACCTCAGCATTTATATATTTCCCTTACTTACCCCATTTCCATTAGCTAATACATCCCCAGATATAAAAGAACAAAATAAATTCTCCATAAATCCATAACATTATTTATTTTAATTATACATAAAAGCAATGTCTTCCTTTAAGATTAGGCCAGACATGTGCCTAATTTGAAGCACACGATATCCCTCCACTGATTCAGTTACCATTTGAAATTTCTGCATCCTATGGTCAAAGTATGAAAAAACCCTTTTAATGTATGTTTCAGTTGGAAATAAAACAATGTCAGCCTAAACTTTAATTCTCCTTTCAACAGATGACCTCAAGTAGGGCAATTTTTGTCAGGACGATACCACACACTGAGGCCTATGAAACACATGTTGAATGCCAAGCTCCGTGTAGAGAAGGGAGGGGTACCTAATTCTGTGGGATCTGTATTAACACTTAAACCTTCAGGCAAAGGGAAGAGGCTTTAATGGCTTTTAAGCAGGGTGATGAACTAATCAGAACTGAAATTTAAAATGATTGCTCTTGAAGCTGTGATGAATATGGATTTTTTTCCCCCTGAGGGGAGATGGTTGGGAAAGCCAAAGAGGAGGCTGAAGGCAATTAGGAGACTAGTAAAAGTAATCCAGGTGAGAGCAGAAGAGGTGTGGAGGCTCAGGATATGATTTGGAAATAAGAGTTAGCTGAACTCAACAGATAAATCAGTGTGGAGGCTGGGAAGGTTGTTAAGCTGTGAAGTGCATTAAAGATAGGTTCTTGGCTTGCTGAAAAAGACCACTTAATGACAAGCTTGGGCTTCCCTGGTGGTTCAGTGGTAAAGAATCTGCCTGCAATTCAGGAGATGCAGATTCACTCCCTGGGTCAGGAGGATCCTCTGGGGAAGGAAATAGCAATCCACTTCAGTATTCCTGCCCATGGGCAGAGGAACCTGGCAGGCTACAGTCCATGGGGGTCACAAAAAAGCTGGACACAACTAAGTGACTGAAAAATAACAACATAGTCTCTGCTCTGGATTACTTCAGGGGTAGACCTGGAGCTAAAATAATGGAGCAAGAAGCCATGAACACTAAAGGAGGTGATGACAAAGTTCAAAAAGATGGGTCATATCTGAAAAATGTCATGGTCAAAAGCTCAAAGAAAACAATTTGCATCAGAAACCCTCTATGCACTATTAATTGTTCTCCAGAAGGGCCCACTTATCACCAGTATTACCCACTTATTCTTTTACCCTTTATTCTCACCCCATTTGATGCAGAATCATCAAACATGCAAGGTCTCATACTATCCAAAGCTCCATGAAAGTATGGAGAATACTTTGTATGAGTATGAGAATAACCCAATCAAGTATGAGAATAACTTCTAGAAATTTATCCCACACATATGTTAGTATTCAAATAAAAAGCTGTAAAGTTTTTACATTAAAGAATTCTTTTTTAAAAAGTTTCTATTATGGAAAATTCTAAAACATATAAAAGTAAAAAGAAAAAAGAACAGCTTCCATGTTTGTTGTTGTTGTTTAGTTGCTAAGTCATGTCCGACTCTTTGCGACCCCATGAACTCTAGCCCACCAGGCTCCTCTGTCCATTGGATTTTCCAGGCAAGAATATTGGAATGGGTTGCCATTTTCTTCTCCAGGGTAAAGCATTCTTTTTAATATCAAAGGTTGAAACAGCCTACTACTCTACCAAAAGGGAACTAGATAAATAAGTAATGATAGAGTCATATGATGGAATAGTAAGCAAAGTTAAAAACAAACAAGCAACTTTATATGCTGATATGATGTTCCATAATATAGTTAAATGGGAAAAAAATTTATTTGCATTTCAAAAACAGAGAAAATATACACATATTGTTTTTATTTATTTTTTTAAAGAAAAAAGCATTAATTGCCTCCAGAGAGGAAAACTGGGTATTAGAGGACACAGTGAAAGGAAAAGGGCTACTGGATGTGGGGGTGTTCCATCCAAATTAGGGAGCACAAAAACAATAGAAGTCATGGTATCTAATAAACACGAACTCTGTCAGAAATGTCAGCAAAGAAAAAGCCCAAACAATTACTATGGAACAGGACTAGAAAGCAATAGTCCAAACAGAAACAAGAAGACAGAGAGCTCTAGGAAGGGACCCATGAATTTGATAGGTTTGATTAGGTGAAAAAAATCTTACTGAGACAGTGTTGGATTATATAGAAAACCATATACGGAAAAACTAAACATGTTCTTTCTTCTTAGGTGAGTTTATGATTAACTCAAAGATTTTTTAAAATTCTACAAGGAAGCATGTTCATTATAGACTTGCTCGGCTCAGTGGTGAACAAGATTTCACAACAATAAATACATACTAAAATGCCAACAAAATGTGGGACTATATTGTGACATCTATTGGGAAATCAAGGTAGGGAGTGCAATGAGTATGTGTGTGAAAAAGCTTAACATTTATCTACCATATGGGAAGTCAGTAGGTAATGTCAAAATAATACATTAAGAAATAGCAGTATAAGCATATTATCTCAAAAGGTAAAAATGGGAAGAAACATCTAAAAGAGGTGAAAGTGATTGCCTTCTCATAGCACGATTGGGGGAGATCAGGGTTGAGAGGATTTCTGTTGCTACCGAAGAATCTTTTAAATCCTACTTAATTTTATTTACATATAAGTCAGGGGAAGTATAGGATTTGGAATGAGACTACTTAGATTTGAATCTCGGCTCTGACATGTCACTAGACTTGTGGACAGAGGAAAATCACTTATTCTTCAATTTTCCTATCTCTAAATTAGGTGGAAAAAACATGCACTTCATAGAGCAGCTCTGAAAATTAAACAACTAATTCACGTAAGTTCCTAAAATATGCCTGGCACATAACTGCTCAGTAGTAAAATAGTAACTGAGGACTAAAACTTATTGAGACAATAAATATTAACTACTGTTATTTGGTAAAAATATAAAGGCATTAATAACTAAAATCTATTTTTTACACATATGAGTCACATACTAAAGTCTGCTCCTTTTGTGAGGAAACTTTAATTTTATTTAAGGTAATATTCCCAGGTATTAAGTAGGACTTTACCTCTTTAGGCTTCAGTCTTCACTTTAATCCATAGCTGGAGGTGGGAAAAAAGACCCATGAAAAAAAATTCCAGTTACAGTAAGAGCTTAAATTGGAATCAGAAGGTAAGTTTTAGCTAGATAGGGTGAAAGAGGAAGGAGAGTTCCAGGCAGGAAGAATGGCACATGACCTAAAGGCAGGAGGGACTTGGCAAAAAAAAGAAAAGAAAAAAACTAGTAGAGCTAGAACAATAAAGGACATGCACAATAAAGGACAGAAATGATCTGGACCTAGCAGAAACAGAAGATATTAAGAAGAGGTGGCAAAAATACACAGAAGAACTATACAAAAAAGATTTTCATGACCCAAATAATCACAATGATATGATAACTCACCTAGAGCCAGACATCCTGGAAGTCAAGTGGGCCTTAGGAAGCATCACTACAAACAAAGCTAGTGGAGGTGATGGAATTCCAGTTGAGCTATTTCAAATCCTCAAAGATGATGCTGTTAAAATGCTGCACTCTTTATGCCAGCAAATTTGGAAAACTCACCAATGGCCACAGGACTGGAAAAGGTCAGTTCGAATCCCAAAGGAAGACAATACCAAAGAATGTTCAAACTACCGCACAACTGCACTCATCTCACATGCTAGCAAAGTAATGCTCAAAATTCTCCAAGCCAGGCTTCAGCAATACGTGAACCATGAACCTCCAGATATTCAGGCTGGATTTAGAAAAGGCAGAGGAACCAGAGATCAAATTGCCAATATCTGTTGCATCATCAAAAAAGCAAGAGTTCCAGAAACACATCTACTTCTGTTTTACTGACTACACCAAAGCCTTTGACTGTGTAGATCACAACAAACTGGAAAATTCTTAAAGAGTTGGGAATACCAGGCCACCTTACCTGCCTCCTGAAAAATCTGCATGCAGGTCAAGAAGCAATAATTAGAACCGGATATGGAACAATGGACTGGTTTAAAATTGGGAAAGGAGTATGTCAAGGCTGTATATTGTCACCCTTCTTATTTAACTTATATGTAGAGTATATCATGTGAAATGCTGGGTGGCATAAAGCTAAAGTTGGAGTCAAGTTTTCTGGGAGAAATATCAATAACCTCAGATATGCAGATGACACCACCCTTATGACAGAAAGCCAAGAGGGACTAAAGAGCCCTTTGATGAAGGTGAAAGAGAGAACAAAAAAGCTGGCTTAAAACTCAACATTCAAAAAACTAAGATCATGGCATCCAGTCTCATCACTTCATGGCAAATAGATGGGGAAACAGTAGAAACAGTGGCTGACTTTATTTTCTTAGGCTCCAAAATCACTGCAGATGGTGACTGCAGCGATGAAATTAAAAGACGCTTGCTCCTTGGAAGGAAAATTATGACCAACCTATACAGCATATTAAAAAGCAAAGACATTACTTGCCAACAAAGATCAATCTAGTCAAAGCTATGGTTTTTCCAGTAGTCATGTATGGATGTGAGAGCTGGACAATAAAGAAAGCTGAGCACCAAAGAATTGATGCCTAGCAACTGCGGTATTGGAGAAGACTCTTGAGAGTCCCTGGAACTGCAAAGAGATCAAACCAGTTCATCCTGAAGGAAATCAACCCTGAATATTCACTGGAAGGACTGATGTTGAAGCTGAAGCTCCAATACTTTGGCCACCTCATGCGAAGAGCTGACTCATTTGAAAAGACCCTGATGCTGGGAAAGATTTAAGGTGGGAGGAGAAGGGGATGACAGAAGATGAGATGGTTGGATGGCATCATCGACTCAATGGACATGAGTTTGAGCAAGCTCTGGGAGTTGTTGATGGACAGGGAAGCCTGGTGCGTTGTAGTCCATGGGGTCATAGAGAGTCAGAGAGGACTGAGTGACTAATAGCTGAGAGCTAGAACAGAGAATGATGATGAGAGAGATGTGCTCTGGGCAGGAACTAAATCAAGCCATGCCTTTAAGCCATCTTAAGGAGTTTGACTTACCCTGAGGTAAGGAAAGGCTTAAGACCAATATTCTGAGAAGATCCCTCTAGGTACCCTGAGAAGAAGCAACTAGAAAGAAGTTCAGAGGGGCAACAGGGAGGACATGGCAAAAGTTCAGGCAAGAGATGCTAGTGCTAGGAATAGAGAAAAGTAGATGGATTTGAAAACTATTTATTTAAGAGGTAAAACTGACAGAACTTGGTGAAGGGAGACTTCCAGGAAGGAATCTTTCATCTTTTTTTTTTTCTTTTCTGGTCTAGTCTAATTACATTATATTCTTTACATGAAAGCTGATCTCCTAAACTTCTCACCAATACAAATGTACTTAATTGCAGAATATTTGCAAACAAAAGCTGCAAGGCATTTCAATCACAAAATTAACTTTTCACTTCTAAATGGTAAAACCCAGATCTTGGAACAGAACCAAAAGGAACAAAAATAACACTGAATTCAAAGAAATCAGATGGAAATAATATCTATATAAATTAAATAGCCTAATTAAGTATGTTTCCTACTTCCCAATTTCTGCAATGTCTATAAAAAAAGCAAATATACTTCCTGCCCAATGCCTCTCTCTTTCTGTGCCATTTTTACTCCAATATTTTTATTCCATAATAGTTTAAGTGGAAAGAGAAATTTTACATGTTTTGCATATAATTTATTAATAAAAATTGTGTGTGCGTTCACAGGTGAGCCAGCAGACTGTATTATATCACATATGTAAGTCACATGATAAAAAGACACCTCACCCAGCTCAGGTGTGAAGTAGTCTTTTGGGCCTAGAAAAGAAAACAACAGTTTCAAAGGCTCTAGCTGAATCATCTAACTTCGGAGAAAACAAAACAGAACTTTAGGTCCCGCCCTGATGCTCCAGGCCGACTGCATCTATCTGGGACTTATCACCCCCTGTCCAGAAACCTTCCACCCCCTACACCTGCACAGAAGACTTATCACCCCCTGCCCAACCACAAATGCCATCTCAACTAAAAAATACCCAAAACATCCCGCCTGATTAATGTTTCCCTTATCGCTTCCACAAACCTCCCTATAAATATTGAGCCTCTCTGATCCCTCTCTGTGCTCGGCCTGGTCATTAGGCCAACTGTCGCCCCTCCTTGCCTGAATAAAGGTAACCTACTTCTGTTTAGGTCGTTTCTCCTTTCTGCCTCGGCCTGAACTATACCTTACAAGGTGTATGTGGAGTGTATGTTGGTTAGGGTGGCAGTATCCTAAATGATGTAAGATCTCAGTTGACTCTTAAGAATCAGAAAAAGTTATAGAAGTAAACATAAGAGGGAAGGTGCTCTGGGCAGTTCAGAGGAACAACAACAACAACAAAAAAAAAAACCCGATGACATCTGTTGCTGAAATAAAAAATTCTGAGTATAAATCCATAGTTAAACAAGGGCCATATCTGGTGGGGCCATCTTAAGGGCCATAGATTCTCTATCCTGTGAGCTATGAAAAGTCATTACATGATTTGAAGCCGAGGAGAGAGAAGTTCAGGTTTATGTTTTTAAAGAGATTAGCACCTCAGGGGTTCTTCTGGGGATGGATTTGAGCCTAACATTATCCATTGAGATATCAGGTGGCAGGTGACTATGGTACCCAAGACAAAAGGTGATGAGACCCTGAACTAGAGCAGTAGAAATAGGAGAGGAATTTGTGAAAAAAGAAAAAAAAATAAGTGGAAAACCTTAAAGAGATTCAGTATTCTGATAGTTCTAGAAGTTAAAATAAGAGTAAAAAATGACCTCCGGATTTCTGGCATGACACCTGGATGGTGATACAGATCAATAACCCCTTCTCCAAAATCCCAGGAGCCTAATATGTTTCAAAAATTGAGACATTTTGGATGTTATAAAGGAGATACGGTTTACATACCCAATATAACAGAGTATCCCCCAGCAGCACTTGGGTGGTGCCACGTAGTCAAACACAGAGGGGCTTCCCAGGTGGAACTAGTGGTAAAGAACCCGCCTGCCAACGCAGGAGACGTAAGAGCGGAGGGTTTAATCCCTGGGTCAGGAAGATCCCCTGGAAAAGGGCATGTCAATCCATTCCAGTATTCTTTCCTGGAGAATCCCATGGACAGAGGAGCCTGGAGGGCTATAGTCCACAGGGTCGCAGAGTCGGACATGCTTGAAGTGACTTAGCGCACACACACACACAATCAAGCATAGAACTATTTCTTCAGCCAGACACATCCACCAAGCAGAGTAGATGGTAAACAGCTTCCTGACAATTCACTCAGGTTTCACGGCAAATGCACTGATTTCTACTGAAAAATAAGTTGACCAAAAAAATTTTTGTCAGAGATTCTTTTGGTTTTATTTGTAGATAAGATACAGTAAATGTACTAATGCTCATAAAGAAGATACAGGAAGTAAAAGAGGTTGTCTTTTGCTGTTGCTGCTGCTGTTTTGATGGGATGAAGGTTCTGGTTTACACAGGTATAATCTCAGGTAATTATGACATCTTAAAGATGTCCAGCAGGCAATGGGATAGATGAGATGAAAAAACTAGTTTGGACAGTTTGAGACTGAAACAATTACAGGGGAAAAATGTGTACTTGGGAAAATAATCTCTGTTTAGTGCCAAAAATATGAGGCCAACCCAGAGAACGACTGAAGGAGATTTCATCTAATTGCCAGTAGTCACTAATGACCTAGAATTCAGAGTCAGTCTTGTCTCTGCTTTGCCATAAGTTAATGCATGTTGGTCTTTTGTCTTTACTGGCACTAATTTGAATTCATTGCTGCTATTGGCCCCATATTGTGTTTTGATTACTCAAATTATATCAAACTAATCATTCTGATCCTAACTAGATGTATAATTAGATAGGGGATTAAAAATCTTTCTTTCTCAATAAGATTTTACCATCATAAAAGATCTGGCATAACAAATGTATTCCCATATTCTATGGACCAAAAAGTTAAATATGTCTGAAGATGATCTGGGCATTAACCATTTCCAAAATATTAAAACAGTAATATTTGCTTTTGGAGAAAGATTCCTTTTACCAGGAATCGAAGGCAGGTTAAAATTAAAAGCTTCTATGGAAGGCTTAATCAATCCAATCAGAGCTTCCAAGCGTACATCCCTACAGGTCCTTTAGGGATCCAATCAAATTTCTCAAATTCCCAATCTAGTCTTTGCAGGGGGGTGGGTAAATGGTATGATTTCTACAATATGTCTTCTGTTTGTTTCATAGTAAAAGGAAAATATACATTAACAAACTACAAACCAAAGAATAAACTTGCCGGTTTACTATAATTTTTTTCACACTCCACCCAGCATATAACTCAGCCATAAAAGTTAGCACTTAGAGGTGGACATAATTCTTTTTCTCTCTCAAGCTTTCATTTGATAATAGTTACCACTGAAATCCCTTCAGAAAAACCTTTCCAGTTTTTTCTATCCCCAAACATACCACAATATACTGAGAACTCATTTACGATAACAATGATGTACAATAAGTTTTCACGCAGTTCCTAATGTTTGAGAGATTTGGTCTAGCACAAGGTCCTAGAGCCTCTAGCCATCCAATAAATGTTTCATAAGGATTACAATATAATTTTATACATTTTTAAAAGTACAGTTTGATTTTCTTCCCCATGAATGTGTGTGTGTGAGAGAGAGAGACACAAACTGCTAGAAAAATCAGCCTTAAAAAAATGTAAATTCAATAGGACATCACTGTTTTTATTGTAGGTTCCAGCCCATCTGGGCCCATAAAATCAATGCAGTGTTTTAGGACCAATATTTTTTACAGTAAATAATAGAGAACATCCAGTTGTAAGGTTAAGTACTGCCTTGTAAACCTTGCTTCATTTATATACACACATACTTCAGTCTATTGTATTGAAGAATAGAATGCAATTCTGAGGACTGCAGTCCAAAAAAAAAAGTTTTAAAAACACTGATGTTTTATTGGCTTAAAATACATTCTAAGCCAATATAATAAAAGATCAGAAGACTAAATTATGTAGTCCAAGTTGACTCAAAAAATTAAATGTGGCTCTGAAATCAAGGAAGGATTAAAAATATCAAGCCACATGTCATCATCAATACACATGTGCTCACAGCGAGAGAAAAGATTGACAGCCTCACTCAGTCTCCCTGGAGTCAGGCATCATCTGGACAGTAGAAATTAGAGTAAATCAGAGCTGCACAAAGAACAATTGACTGTTCTGTAATTACAAAGGACTTACAAACTATATGAAAGACAGAAAGATAAACATCTTAAGATAAACGAGAAGGTGGGTGGTGAAAAGAAAAGATAACATGGGTCTTGATTGAGTCAAGTCACTCAAATAAGGCCATGTCTACTATTAACTTGCTAGGTGAACTGAAGTTAGAATCTCTTGGCTGGGAGATGGGTTGGCTGGATAGCCAAAGTGAGAAGGGGATCCTAAGAATGGCAGGGCTAGAAGGGAGTTCTGACTTAAGTCCCCAATATCTTAATCTAGGGAAGTATTATTTTTTCTATTTTACAGATAGTTTAAATGAGACACACTGTTACTCTAGATGATGCAGATATATTACATTTCTCTCTAAAATTAAAAGCAAAGATAACCTAATAACATCTGGCCCAATAATCAATAAGATTAAACTAATACCAGAGAGCAATGCCTGTGTGCTCAGTTGCTCAGTCCTCTCTATGACCCTGCAGACTGTAGTCTGCCAGGATCCTCTATCCATGGGATTCCCAGGCAAGAATACTTGAATGGGTTGCTGTTTCCTTCTCCAGGTGATCTTTCCCACCCAGGGATCGAATTCTCATCCTCTGCACTGGCAGATAGATTCTTTACCACTGACCCCACCTGTGAAGCCCCTCAGACAGAGCAATACCCATATCTAATTTTTAAACACTATTTAGCACATATATTTCTCTGTATGGCGAGAAGATTAAGAGGGAAGGTGAGGCTCTTTTATGAAAAACAAAACGCACTGGTTAAAGCGATCATTAATAATCTCCTATTGTGCTGTGATTGAATTTTTAATTTTAACTGCACCTTAAAAAAATCATTTGTGTTTCCTAAGGCATTTTATGCTAAGTGTTCAATTTAAACTGTGTTTTAAAAAAATTAGCTAAGATAGAGGTAAAAAAATCTAGACAGTGAGACTGTTTATTATTAAAATTTCTATGTAAAAATGCTAGTTAAACGTAATGCAAAAAGAAAGATGCTTGGTACAAACTGTTCAGAATGTTTCAACTAATATGTATGCTAGACTACCGATATTAAAAGTTAAATTCAAAGAAATTTATTTGTAGGGCATGATTTAAACCTTACATAGTTTAGCCACAAATTCAAAGAAAAATTTGCACAGTAAAAAAAGCAATAGATTTCCCCACAACCAGAAATTCTTAAATAAAGGCAGTGACTTTGATTTTTTAATAATACAAATTAAAATGTCTTCAATATTGCAGCATAACTTCTATAGCAAATTATGTTCACTGTTCACTTGATAAGCTATTTTGAAAACCAGAAGAATTGGTAACTCCATGGAGTTCTTAAAACAGAAAGAGTTATTTTATCAATTTTAAAATGAGGTGTTTGGATGAGTTTTTGAGAGAGAAGGAAGTACTTTGATGGACTTTGAAAGAAAAGAAAATAAAAATCTAAGGTAAGCACCGGTTTTACCCTCATTTCTTAGGCTTCAGGAAAGCCTAATTAGGCAGGGAAAGGAATTTGGGCCTGGCACACCCAGGTTCAGACGTGGCAGGTTCCTGAAACAAAGTTTTTTTGAACCTTTGAGTCATATGCCACAGGCAGACCAAACCCGCGATATGCAGGTTGTTAAGTCAACAGGTCCTTTAACGAGATGGTGTGCGGTCGGTGAGTGGCAGTTGGATTTCCTCCTGACACGAAGAAAATAACTTCTTGATCAAACCGGAAAGTGGGCGCAGCTCTGGCTTAGGGAGCGCACCCGGAAAAGTGCAGAGACCAAACAGAGAGAGAAGGATGTCCGCGTCCCGACCACAGAGCGCCTTCCAAACCACTCGGAAACCATTCGAATGGCTCGGCGGCCGCGGTTTCCAGTTAGGACTGTCTGGGGTCCGGCTGGGAAAGTTGTCTGCCAAGCTCTGCCCTTCCCGCCGCGGGCTCGCCGCTCCGGCACCCGCACCGGGGCGGGAGGAGACCTGCAACCTGTTAGCCGAGAGGAAGCGCGCCCGCCCCGCTCCCTGCCCTTCCCACCTCCCCACCCCACCCCCAGTCCGCGACCCTCAAAGGGACAGGCTCCGGGCCCACGGGACTTCGGCCCGGGGCTGGATCTTCTGGAGCCTCCTTACAGAGGGCACCGCGGGTGACCGGGCGACCCCCGGGGCGTCACCTCCCCCGGCCTCGGGCACCCCTTTCGGCCTCTCCCGAAGGGCAACTGAAACACCGCTCTCGAGACCATCTCCAACCGGCCACCGGGACCGTCCCGGTCCCCCCGCCACGTGAGCCTCCGCGTCCACCGGACCCCCCTCCCCACCTCCGATGCTGCCCTGGGGCAACGGGTCCCCCGCCCCGACACCAGCGCCGGCCCGCCGACTCACCTGGCGGGTGGGCAGGGCAGGGCAGGGCAGGGCGGCGGGAAGCGGCGGCCCGGCGGGCGCTGGACGTGGGCCGGGCGCCAGGTGCAGGTGGCGGCGGCGGCGGCGACGGCTCCGGTTGCTGTCGCTACAGTTGCCGCTTAGTCCAGCTCCTCCTCCGCCGCCGCCTCCTGCCTTCCCGCTGGGCCTCCGGCGTTGCCAGGAGAGGCCGAACCGAGGCTCCGCTTCCTCTCGGAGGCTCCCAGGTGAGCTCCAGCCTGCGACGTCGGCAGGGGCGAGGCCCCCGCCCCGCGCCTGCGCGCCAGCCTCCCGCCCCGCCCAAGCCCTACCTGAGCGCCCCAGGTGAGGACCGAGGTCCGCGCTCGGGGCGAGGGCGCAGTCCCTGGCCGCGCGCGGCCGCCGCGCGGCTGCTCTGTCCGCGCGAGAGGTGAGGCTGGTTCTCGGTTCCGGGCGAGTCTCAGCCTGTCTGCCCCGGGGAGTCCTGCACTGACCTGATGTCAGGGGTCACCTTGTAACCAGGACAGTCTGAGTCCTTAGGGAACCAGAGGATCTAGATATCCCTCAGACACACTTCTCTTCCTCTGCCTTTTGCCAAAATGAAGGGGTGCTCTGTCCGGAGATCGGGATGCCCCGTGCCTCCGAGGACCACCTCATGAGAGTAGCGACGGTTGGCTCGTAGGGTTTCCAGGAGCAGAGTTCAGCAGCGTCTGTCACCACTTAGGTTCGTGAGCTATTGGGTGAGCTTCCTTCCCATGCAGTCTTGATTTCATCACTTGACTCACTTCAGCGCAGCTAGTGGTTTCCGTTTCTGCAAACGCGCGCTCTGGTAGGGGCGCCTCACGTCCAAAGGAGGAGCCTCTGTCTTCCAAAGAAGAGCTTCTGGTACTTGGCAGAGCCTCGCGAGTTTGGGGCGCGCCACTCCTTCCTGGGTTGCTATCGAAAGGCAGACCGATTGCCAGCTGAGAGGGAGAGCAACGACAGTAGAGAACAACCCGCTGTCCTTGTTTGCAAAGACGCTGAGGTTTCCTAGAGAGGGCTTGCTTCTCTGCAGTTTTGCTTAAACCCAACATCAGTTGGGAAGTGAGAACGCAGACTCTAGGGAACTGGTGGGGTTTGCTGTTCTTCCCAAGACCGAAAAAAAAAAAAAGAAAGAAAGAAAAAATTTAAATCCTTCTATGATAGATGCAACTTTCTGTCTCAGTCTTCCTGCTGTTGTTCTGACAAGCATTGACACACCCGAAACCAGGACTTAAAATGACCTTTCTACCTTCCTGTGAACTTAACCATTTATTTAGCTCTATCTTGAGTGTACGTGGGAATATTAAGAGGAAAATAGCTGAAAATGTTTCAGTGGCATGCTTAATTACCTGGTGGCAGGTTTTTCCATAAAGTTTATCTGTGGCCCTTCTCCAGCATTTTGGCACGTACTCTTATGGTTCCTGTTTATTGGTATATTAGTGTTATGTGTGACCTAAAGTACTTTACTTTACTAGGTTTACTTTACTAAAGTAAAGGTTTATTCACAAAGAGTCAGACACGACTGAGTGGCTGAACTGAACTGAAAAGTAAACGCTTAGAAATACTGGTCAGTACAGTATCAGCAGGTGTATTTTTAGGACTTAATCTAACATTGGTTTTAGCATCCACAGTACTATTTTATATTACAGTCATAAATCGGGTTTAAAACTTTAGTTAGTTGTTTGTTTTGTATATTGTGTTTACCTGAAGCTGAAACTCCAATACTTTGACTACTTGATGTGAAGAACTGACTCATTGGAAGAGACCCTGATGCTGCGAAAGATTGAAGGCAGGAGGAGAAGGGGATGACAGAGGATGAGATGGTTGGATGGCATCACCGACTCAATGGTTGTGAGTTTGAGTAAACTCCAGGAGTTGTTGATGGACAGAGAGGCCTGGCGTGCCACAGTCCATGAGGTCGCAAAGAGTCAGACACAGCTGAGTGACTGAACTGAACTGAACTGTTATCTTGCAAGCATCAAGAAACCATTATATGTTTATGACATTTTAATATCTGTGTGTGTGTGTGTGTGCGCGCGCGCACGCACTAAGTTGCTTCAGCCATGTCTGACTCTTAGTGACCCTATGGACTGTAGCCTGCCAGGCTCCTCTGTCCAAAGGATTCTCCAGGCAAGAATACTAGAGTGGGTTGCTGTGTCCTATTTCAGCGGATCTTCCCCGCCCAGGGATCAAACCCTTGTTTCTTTATGTCTTCTGCATTGGCAGGCAAGTTCTTTACCACTATCACCACCTGGAAAGCCCCTTTTATATCAGTACTTGCCTGCAATTTTTTAAGCTCTCCCTCTCATCCCACAAAAGTTCAGGAGCTACGTATGTGTATAACCGTACCAACTTGATCATATTTGTTGTTAGAGCCAGAGCTAAAAACAAAAACACTACCTAAATTCCACATCACACAGCTCCTTTTTAAAAAATTCTGCTACTTTCTTTGTTGTTTGCTTTTAAGCGGATATTAGAGCTTTAGCCTTTGGGAAATTTGAGAGACATACGAAGCCAAGAAACTTGAACCAAGAAATTAATAAACTAAGAAATCCTAAACCAAGGAGTCTGTGTTTCTTATGTGGTACTCCTCATCCCTAAATGAGGCAGGAGCCAAAGACTGTCAGATTTTTGATGTCCCACCAAGCAACAAGCAATTTTCACTAACAGGGAAGGATAGAGCAGATGAATATAGAAAAGCAGTCTGGAATCCAAGGACTGAAATTCTTTGACAGCAATACTAGAAAAGTCAAATAATTACTGCCAGGCTACTCTGTTCATGGATTTTTCAGGCAAGAAAACTGGAGTGGGTTGCCATTTCCTACTCCAGGGGAGTTTCCCGACCCAGGGATCGAACGCTTGTCTCCTGTACTCTGGCAGTCTCCTCCACTGCAGGCAGAGTCTTTACTGATTGAGCCACCTGGGAAGCCAGGAGGGAAGCTAGGGGAGACCTATAAAAAGAGAGAACAAGCAAATAGGACCAAAATGCTGCATGAATGAAAAAGACCAGGAAAAATCAGAAAGAACTAAAAATTGATGGTCACTTTTACAATGAAGACAAATCATTTAAATAAGAAAAACAATATTTCTTTGTCTGGCATAACTATTCCCATTACAGATACTATTTCATTTCATTCTAAAGCAAAGTCTTAAAATTAATGAAAGTTATTCCTTAACAATAAAATTAAAATGCCGCAGGCCCAGAGGAAAATATTGTTATGCTGAAATGTTTAATGTCCTAAATCCAATCAGACAAAGGGTTTTTGAAAGTATCATGTTATTCAAAATTATGGAATAAAGAATTTGTTTTATAAAGAGGAAATCAGTATTTCATCATAAAACCCAGGAGACTTAGTGTAGACATGCTTCTCAGAAACAAGAATATTTTATATATACATATATAAGCTTTTTTTTTGGATGCTATATGAAGCAGGCAGACCCCAGTTCCCAGACCAGGAATTGAACCTGCATCTCCTGAACCAGAAATGCTGAGTCCTAACCACTGGACCACCAGGGAAGTTCCAGAAACAAGCTTATCTTAACACTGCATGTTTGGCATAAAATGACAGTTAAGATAGAAAACCAAGCAGATTTTACACAGGAAGGAAGACAGACATTCTCTCACCTCCGCTCCCCTCTGCCACAGGAAAACACACACACACACATACACAAGACTAACCACAAAATGCTCATTTATATGGGTTTAAAATAATACTCGTGCCTCTCTGGTGGTTCATCTGCAAAGAATCTACCTGCAATGCAGAAGACTGCCTGCAGTACAGGAGATGCAGGTTCAATCCCTAGATTGGAAAGATCCCCTAGAGAAGGAAATGGCAACTCACTCCAGTACTCTTGCCTGGGGAAATCCCATGGACAGAGGAGCCTGGTGGGCAATAGTCCGTGGGTTGCAAAAGTCGAACAGCACTTAGCAACTAAACCACTCCCAAAATAATACTCACTATTTAATAATTTCTGTTAATATATAAAGTAATGGCAAGACCAGTATCCGAAACTTAATAGGTACTCAATAAATATTTGTTAAATTAATAAATAGATCCACTAAATATCATGAAGAAAACAATAATCAGAGTGTCTTGAACTGGGTGCAAGCCCAAAAGAATGCTTTAACCAAACAGTTTTGAGAAATAATTTAGGCAAGCAAGAGTAATGGACTAAGAATCTAAGGGACAAATTTCTAATAACAGTAGTTACCAGTTATCTCACACTTATATTTCAAAGGCACTGTTGGAGAAGACTCTTGAGAGTCCCTTGGACTGCAAGGAGATCCAACCAGTTCATCCTAAAGGAAATGAGTCCTGAATATTCATTGGAAGGACTGATGCTGAAACTCCAATACTTTGGCCACCTCATTCGAAGAGTTGACTCACTGGAAAAGACTCTGATGCTGGGAGGGATTGTGGGCAGGAGAAGAAGGGGACGACAGAGGATGAGATGGCTGGATGGCATCACAGACTCGATGGACGTGAGTTTGAGTGAACTCCGGGAGTTGGTGGTGGACAGGGAGGCCTGGCATGCTGCGATTCATGGGGTCGCAAAGAGTCGGACACGACTGAGCGACTGAACTGAACTGATGCAAAGAAACTTACACTCCTATGAGTTACTTGTTTCTAGGCTTGCATTTTCTTTTCCACAAAATAAGACAATGGTGTAATGTGATTGCCAAGTTCCTTTACACACTGATTCATGTAAATGCCATGAAAATTGTCAGGAGGGGAAAAACCTCTAAAGGAAAACAAAAATGAAAACACATAAATTACTTAACTGAGACTGAAATTTTAATTCAAAAATTAATTATGTAATATAACTAGTGAAATTGTTCAGAGTCACTAAGTCCAACTTTAAGTGTTTTGGATTTGCTAACTGTTTAATTTTTGGTTATCCTGGACTTAGCAACTTTAGTTTGAAACATACTGCCTGATTTAAACTTTAAAAACAGTTTTGCCTTGTGTGAAAACTGGAGTCTCCAGTGCAGGATCAAAGTCAAACTGAGAGTTTTGACTCAAAGACTAAAAAGATTGAAGTAATTTCTACTAATAGAATTGAAAAGCTATTGATTTAAAAGGAGAATGGTGTTGGTATCATAGTGAAGAGCCACAAATATGTGTTTTTTTTTTAAAATAGTGATTCAGCATAATTCCACATTGTGCTTAAAATATTATGAGTGAAAACATGGATGGATTATTCTTAGTATGAAGTCTCTTGGACATTGTCTTGTATAAGGATTGCTTATGATTTTTCCCTTGAAGAATATCATCAGAACAACCATCTGGGAGTTTCCAAGACATACAGATTTCTATGAGGGCACTTATTGACTTAAGTTGCAACAGAATTATATCTTGTTAATCTTGTATGCTTAATGCTTGGCACATAGTAGGTGCTCAATAAATATTTGATGAAATGGATTGAATAGAGTGCAGCGTTTCAAGCTTTCGAGCATTAGCATAAGACAAAAAAAAAAAAATACTATGCTGAGTCAGGCTAAATTCAATCTAGCCGGTTTTAAATTCTGACAGTGGCACCAAAGGAAGTTTTGTGGGAAAACAGGGTGATAGTCCTGCATGATGTTAACCTCAGAGAAGTTCTCCAGGTATCCTTGATCCATTTTTTCCCCACAATTTATCTGTTTTCTGAAAAATGATGATTAAATTATAAAGCAATTCATGTTAACTATAGAAATATCAGAAAATGCAGATGAATTTTGAAAAATCCAAAATTTCTGCCATGAGGATAAATCAATACTAATTACCAGACCTGTTTCTGAGGTATATCTTTCCAAAGATATTTTATTGGAGAAAGTTGGGGGAGAGGAATGTGAGATGTGAAGGGAGATAGAGATATGTCTTTAAAATAAAATCTAGATCGTTTTGGGATCTTGTTCTGTAAAGTTTTCTGCTTAACATATACTTCCACATCAATTAATTCACTTCTCCACAGCATTATTTTTAAATTACAGCATTGTTTCTTTTTGTGTAGATGTATTTAATCAGTCATTTATTACTGGATAGTGAAGACTGTCTCCAAATTTTGCTGTTGCAAACAGTACTGTGATGATCGTGCTCTACATCTAGTCACTACGGGCTTCATCTGTTGAAACATTTGTAATGATTTCCTTCTGACTTTTATTTTATATCAGCCATTCAAGATCCTAAACAATGATGATATCACTACAAGAATCTTATCCCAAACAGTAAAAAATAGAAAAATTAGCATTTTCTATTTGTAAGAATCTTAGTTACCAAGCCTTTATGTAAAGGATGTTCATTGTAATTAAAACCTTGTTACTTTAGAAATATGGAAGTGCCCCATTATTTTAAATACGTCAAATTTTTTACTGTCTCCTGATCAACCACACTTAGCTTCCCACTTGTGAAAATCTGTGCATCTTTTGATACAGTATTCTTCCCTCCATCTCTCCAAAGACTCTTTAACACAGCTGAAGACCCTGGTCTACTAGCGAGCCTCCAAAATCAATCCAAATCACCTTGATATTTTTCCATCCCTTGCAATGGCATAAAATAAACCTCCTTCCTTCCTTGGTCCTTCCTCTTCCTTACTTCAGTATCATGAAGGGAGAATTCTTGAGAGATGCTATGTAGGTGTGGTATCATTTACTGCTAAACAGTTATAAAATCTGTTAAATAATTTTAACCATTGAAGATAGGGATGCTCTTTTAGCATAATAGGTCTAAGGTATTATACCAAAAAGAAATAGCATCATTATAATTAAGTTTAAGAGAGAAATATTGATTTTTCATCCATACTAGAAGGAAAACTTTGAAGGAAATTATATTTTTCAGTGGCTTTGTTTTTAGTTGATTAACAGAAAAGTCATATGCTTACTTATATCCAATCACAGAGTTGGAATGCACCTACTCTCTATTCCTGAGGGAGTCAGCCAACTCTAAAACAGCCCGATCCTCCCCTCAGCAAAACTTCAAGAACAGGAGTCCCTGACCAGCAGCTGACATTTGAGGCCACACACGCAAAATCACTGCTAGGGAAGGAAATGTGTTTATTTCTGTTAGAAGAGTTGATGGATCACAGAGAAAAGGCAAGGGGGGATGGAGATACTGCAGAAATGGATTTACTAGCTTAGACATGATAAAGAAGGAGTAGAGGACAGAGGACTCATCCATGTGGGACATCCTCTGAAGGCTTAAGAACAATCTTGGGGACATGTTCCTCCCAAGGCCTAATAATGTGGCTTCACTCCTGGGGTGCACAGGGAGCAGAGGGGGTAAATCAGGAACAACGTCCAGTTTCTTTTCCTCTGCCTTTCTCCCCCAGTTGCAGACTCTATGCAGCTTTGGAATAACCACCTAATTCTGTGGGGAAGCCTTTAGGCTTCATCAAGACCTAGTATGTATTCGATTCAAACTCAGATGATATTCAGCTCTATTGAGCCCTCTACCAGCCTCAACAGTGTCTTTTGTGTGTGTGTGTGAGTGTGGATTAGAGAATGTCACTAATGGGCAGAGAGAGTTCACAGGCTCATGGCTTGTGATGAGCCAAGGGGATGACCCTATCCTCCCAGTAGATGTAAATTCACTCCAGGCTATCCAGGTGGCTGAAGGGAGCCCCGGGTGCATTTCAGCCCTACTTGTCTGTTGACAGGATACCACGATGCAGGCAGGGCTCAGCTCACACAACCTGGTGTCCATTAGGTAAAATCTGTTTTCTCACCTTTTGAACATGGAGTATTGTGCCACTTGTGTTGACCAACAGAATATGGTGGAGGTGATGTTCTGTGGCTTCTAAGACTAGGCGTTAGGAGACTTTTCATATTCTGTGTTTAGTCTCTTGGAATGTCGCTTCTTCGTATCATGAAGAAGCCTGAAATGGAAGACCCTGGGGAGAGAGAGAGGCCCAAATGTCCCAGATGCCCAGCTGAGCTCAGACCCCAGCCATCCATCAGCTAAATGTAACTCTGTGTCAGAGCCCAGGTAGATACCAGCTGAAGAATCATCTCAGCCAGTCAGTCATTTCAGTCACTCAGACATGTCTGACTCTTTGTGACCCCATGGACTGCAGCATGCGAGTCTTCCCTGTCCATCACCAACTCCTGGAGCTTGCTCAAACTCATGTCCATTGAGTCGGCGATGCCACCCAACCATCTCATCCTCTGTCGTCCCCTTCTTCTCCTGCCTTCGATCTTTCCCAGCATCAGGATCTTTTCCAATGAGTCAGTTCTTCACATCAGGTGACCAAAGTGTTGGAGCTTCAGCTTCACCATCAGTCCTTCCAATGAATATTCAGGACTGATTTCCTTTAGGATGGACTGATTGGATCTCCTTGCAGTCCAAGGGACTCTCAAGAGTCTTCTCCAACACCACAGTTCAAAAGCATTAATTCTTTGGCACTCACCTTACTTTTTGGTCCAACTCTCACATCCATATATAATTACTGGAAAAACTATATCTTTGACTAGAAGGACCTTTGTCAGCAAAGTAATGTCTCTGCTTTTTAAAATGCTGTCTAGGTTTGTCATAGCTTTTCTTCCAGGAGCAAATGTCTTTTAATTTCATGGCTGCAGTCATCATCAGAAGTGATTTTGCAGCCCAGCAAAATAAAGTCTGTCACTGTTTCCATTGTCTCCCCATCTATTTGCCATAAAGTGATGAGACCGAATGACACGATCTTCGTTTTTTGAATGTTGAGTTTTAAGTCAGCCTTTTTACTCTCCTGACCAACCACAAAATCATGACAAGGATTAATTTGCTCTTTTAAGTCACTAAGTTTCGAGGGGAGTTTTTAAATTTATTTAACAAGTTCATCTAAATTTGGTCTCTCAACAAGAGCAAGCACCTTTTATTTTATGTTTATGCTCCCTTTTTACTCTCCCTGATCGTACAGAGAAAACTTCTGACACGCAGTTCGGATTTATTGGAATTTTGAAGTCTAAGCTTAAAATGACTGCACAAAACATATATTTTAAAGAATATGTGCTCAGTCAGAGACAGTTTTCTCTTCCCCACCCCAAACCTTAATAAAATGTGTTAAGAGTGAGGAAAGAGAGGAGAATCAAGGTGGGCTGGGGATGAGGGCATTAAAAGGATGCTTGAGAAGAAGTCCTGTAACCTCGTTGTGCAGGAATGCCATATCGCTCAACTGCATGGGCCACCATTCACAGAATGATGTGCAGAATGAGATGTGCGGGAATGCAGACCCGACACTAAGAGCCAGAACGGCCGAGGGAACTCTGAGAGCAGAAAAGAAGCCGGCCTCGTAGGCTCTAACGTGGAGAGCAGAAAGACCCTAAGTTTACTCCTTACCTAACGCTGAGTTAGAACAGAAAACATTTCCAAAAGCCTCTTGGGGCCGTCAGATGTAGGACACCCCCAAAGCCATCTAGTGCCCCAGAAAGATGCAGAGAGGCCACAAAACATTTTTCAGTGTAAGTAAGAATGGATGTGAGAAAGAAATTATCCTTACTTAGATATAGACATGGAAAGGGATTTCCAGGTGGCTTAGTGGTAAAGAATCTGCCTGCCAATGCAGGAGACACAGGTTCTGACACAGGAAGATCCCCTGGAGAAGGAAACGGAAACCCACTCCAGTATTCTTGCCTGAAAAATCTCACGGATAGAGGAGCCTGGAGGGCTATAGTTCACGGGGTCAAAAAAAAAAAAAAAAGACACGACTTTGCAACTCAACAACAGACATGGAAAATTAATTTTGCGTTGCTTGTTATGTATCCGACTCTGTCTTCAGAACTAGCATCCACTACAAAGCCTTCATAGTAATAAGCATAAAATGATGCAAAAGAAATTTATATTGAATGTTCAGCCTCCATGGGATTTTCTCTGGTCTCTTATGTTAGAAAACTGCATGCTGTCATTGCCAATTCATATCAAAAAGTATGTTATTCACAACTCGTGTCTTTTATAAACGTTCTTCAGCGATGATAATGATGATGTACACCCCTTCACAGTAAGTTTTTCCATTTCCTGAGATGGCATTTCTCTCTCTTACCCCCAGCTCCCCCAAATAAAAGAGAATGATGGATAGGAAACCATGTGTAAAGCGAGTGGGAGGAGATAATGGGGCAGGAATCCATGTCTGTGGTTTATGTCACACACACACACACACGCACAAACACTGGTAAGTGCTTTGGATGATAAGGAATTTGCTTATAATCCATTGCAATGACTTGATGTTCTTGTACTGAAAACATTTTATCTCCTATTTTGACCTGCAATGTGGGGAAAGGATAACATTTACTCAGTAATAGTTTTGTACCAGGAATTGTTCCTACATTATCTAATTGAGTCTCCATAAAATTCCTGTTGTCTTTCAGGTGAGGAGATCTTGGGAAATAGCAGTTGAGAGAGCTGGATTTAAAAGCAGGTCTGTCAGACCCAAATACCTGTGTTCTATAAACTACATCATATGAGAGAAGTTATAAAATCATTTTGCCTTGAATCCAAGGGTGAATAACTCAGTATCTTTAGCTTGTCTTTAAGCATTCATTGACGGTTTCTATTTTCACATTAAAGATAAGAGTCTTTCGTACTTTTAAGTGATACATATACTTTAGTTGCAAGTGAAATACTTTTACTTTTGGACCAGTGATTCTTAACTAAATCTATCTTTTCTCATAAAGTGAGAAGATATAATAAAATTCATCAATATAAAAAATTAAATTGTGAATTTTATAACCTAACTGTATTGGACCCCATATAAACACACTAGACAGATGGAATTGCACTGTATGGATCAGGTTTAAGGGATCATTCTAGAAATGTGTAATATAAAACTATTCAGTAAAAAGGTACAACAAAATAAAAATCCTTATGCAAAAATGTATTTTACAATATCTCAGTGAGTTTTCAAAATAACCTTTCATTTTTAAAGATTGTCTAAAGCAAAAGTCCTGGGACAGCCTGTCAGTTGGTTTTATGGAATTTGATCCTTTGTAGCACCACAAAATGAAATGAACTAGACTGACTAGTTTTGCCATTTTTTAATTTTTAATAGTACTTAAACGCTGCCATAGTCTCATAGATATCAGGAAATAATGTCCCAGACCACACAAAAGTAGATGATTATAAATGACAGAACAATATATTACTTTTAAAACATTTTGTTTAGATAGAATAATGGCAGTAATTGTGTAGACCTTTGCTTTTTATTGTTTTATTGTTTATATGTTTTTACCAAATATTGAGCAGTTTCAAAAGAACATTTATTAAAAATGTGCAATATATAAAGAATCACAATGCAGTGAACAGCTCTCTACCCACCCCCTACTTGAAAAGAAAGAAGATTACTTTTATATCCCCTGTGGGACCCTGTCAGGTCTTAATCAAAGCTTTGAATTCTGTGCTAATTTTTGTCCGACTTTTCTTTAGTTTTGCCTCATATGTTTGTATGCCTAAACAAAATACTGGTTAATGCTGTATACATTTTTGAACTTTATATATTATGGAAATATA